>NW_015387566.1:7685-36056 GCF_001527695.2 Protobothrops mucrosquamatus
GCCAATGGTGGCTTGTGGCCTCCTTTCCAGCCTTCTTGTCAGCCAAATGTGCTGGGGAGACAATCCCCCAAATTCCCATCTGTCCTTGGCCATGCAGGCTGGGGATTCTGGGTGCTCTAGTCCTTAACCCTTGGGGGCCTAAAAGAAGAAAATAAAGTAATAAAACATGCAGCTGCCCCACACTCTTGCCACACTGGCCATTTTACATTTACGATATTTGAGTCATAGTATTTCTGCTGGGGTTTCTTCATAAAGCCCCACAATTTTGTTTTACAAAGATGACTCTTTTATTATGCAGATTTTTCCCCATACTGATCAATTTTCAAAAGGTTCTGAGTAGCCTACAAATAGAAAGAATTTAAAAGCTACCCAAACCACAATAACAATCAACTTTCTAGCGATTGGCACACCATTTGTATATTTGTTTATGCCAAACCAAAAGACAACAGTACAAGAATCAAACTACAAAGTGTGGCAATAAAGCTGCTGCAATAAAAAAAAATTAAATCAATATAATTCAAATGGTTTTGTTCCTGTGAGGAATTTACCTCACTCCCCAAGAGATTTCTTATTCAAAGCACAAGATTAAAACACAACTGCATTAAAAATATATTTCAAATATATACCACACATTTTTCTATTTTTTAACAGTGACAGTTGTACTAAGTAATTTGCTCTTCACACAATGTGTTGCCTAAACTTCCCATGAGTATGATGTGTAAACCATGGTTTGTGTGACTGTGAATTGATTCAAATATGTCAAACTGTTGTTTGAGCCATGTAAATAGTTTGCTTCAACTGTTATGCAAAGCCACACATCATGATAGTACAAATCACAACAGCCAGGTTCATGTAAATATGCTAATTCAAAAATGAAGTAAGTCATATTATGGGTTAGCTCACTATGTCTTCGTCAACAACCCATGATTAAAGCAATTCATGACTTACAAAATGGGTAAATCCAACTATAAATCCTTTTATTAGGAGCCTGAATTGTGTTTTTTTCCTCAGCCCATGCAGTTCCATATATATAATTTTAATATCTATCTATGTCAGGCATTGTTCCTAAAATGGTTTTATGAATACATAATACATTAAATAATATAAATAAGTGAATCTGTTTTTAAAAGGATGTTCTGATTTATCTTTCTCCAATTTCAGGTAGAAAGAATGGCGTATTCCATTCCAGCAAATATTGTAGCCATTTCAGATCTGCACCCAAGCCTTGCTCATCCTGTAGGTCTTAGTACCATAACAATATTTTGTTCTCCGATGAAATTGTGTATAAGTGTATTCTCTGATAACATTATGTAATAGGTTTATCTTCTTGGGCTCATAGCATTGGCAGAATTATTAAAGACAAAATATTCCTGTGTCTCAGAAAATGAAAACTGGTATCTCTTTGGCAAAAGAGAAAGGATATTACAATCAACTAGGATGATTGGACTAAGTTAAATTATGGAGTTTTATGAAAGGATGCCCTCCATGCTTAACTCCCATCTTTGGTTAATAAAAGTGCAATTGCCAGGTTCACACCACGCATACTTGATATAAATTATAAAATGGCTGAATGTGTCTGAGTTTCACAACATCAAAAAAATTTCTATGCCATTTTAGACTAGTGAATGTCAGTAATGACCTTTCTCTAATCAGTCAGTTTAACCACCTCAGCAAGTTTCGTCAATTTTACCAATCCTCCATAGTGGGGAATGTCAAATCTTTCCATATGTGTGCATATAATAGTCTTGTTGCAATAATCATATATTGAGAGAATAGAATAGAATAGAATAGAATAGAATAGAATAGAATAGAATAGAATAGAATAGAAGCTGGAAGGGACCTTGGAGGTGTTCTAGTCCAGTCCCCTGCTCAAGCAGGAGAACCTATACCATTTCAGACAAATGGTTGTCCAGTCTCTTCTTTAAAAATGCCACTGTTGGAGCATTCACAACTTCTGGAGTCAGGTTGTTCCACTGATTAATTGTTCTAACTGTCAGGAAATTTCTCCTTAGTTCTAGGTTGCTTCTCTCTTTGATTAGTTTCCATCCGTTGCTTCTTGTCCTGCCTTCAGGTGCTTTGGAGAATAGCTTGACTCCCTCTTCTTTGTAGCAGCCCTTCAAATACTGGAACACTGCTCTCATGTTACACCTAGTCCTTCTTTTCATTAAACTAGACATACCCAGTTCCAGCAACCATTCTTTATATGTTTTAGCCTCCAGTCCCCTAATCATCTTTGTTGCTCTTCTCTGTACTCTTTCTAGAGTCTCAACATCTTTTTTACATCATGGTGACCAAAACTGGATGCAGTATTCCAAGTGTGGCCTTACCAAGGCGTTGTAAAGTGGTATTAACACTTCACATAATTTTGATTCTATGCCTCTGTTTATGCAACCAAGGAGTATATTACTTTTTTGGCTGCTGCAGCACATTGCTGGCTCATATTTAAGTGATTGTCCACTAGGACTCCGAGATCCCTCTCACAGTTACTACTATACTATACCTGTGCATTTGGATTTTCTTGCCTAAATGTAGAACCTGACTTTTTTCATCACTGAATTTCAATTTGTTACATAGCGCCCAATGTTCAAGTCTGTCAAGATCCTTTTGTATCTTAGGCCTATCTTTGGGAGTGTGGGCTATTCATACTTCCAGAACTCTAAAGAAAATTCAATTCAAACTTCAAAGGTCTTCTCTGCATCTAAGAAGATCAGTGCAGTTTGCTTTTCATTATGTTGATCCAAATATCCAATACATCCAAAATTCAATACATTTCTAATATTATCTTTTCATTTTCCTTTAGGTAAAAATTCACATTGATCTTCCTGAATAAAGTCCTGTAAAATTATTTTCAACCATTCATTCAATATCATTGTAAGCAACTTATAGTCATTATTCAATAAAGATATTGGTTGGTAATTTCTTATTAAAGTCAGATCCTGGTATTCTTTACATATGAATACGTAAATATGTAAATATTCACTGTTTGTTGTAAAGATTGTAAAATTTAATCTTCAAAACATAATAAGCTGGCAGACCCTCTGGACCAGGTGCCTTTCTGATTTTAGTCTTTTTAATAATTTTACAGACTTCTCTTATTCTTACAGATACATTCAAAATTACTGATTCTCTGTAATCTTTGATAAATTCTGTTTATATAAATAATGATTTTTTTCCAAATAAATTTCTTGACTCATATATAAAGTAGAATAATAATGGTGAAACACTTTTTGCATATTTGCATTATCTGTTATTATGTTTCCTTCTTGTAATTTTAGTATCATTTTCCTTTATTTTTCTTTTCTTTTCTCATATGTCAACCATTTTCCTGGTTTATTTGTAAATTCAAAATTCCATTGCTTTGCATAATTCATCCTTATTTCCATCTCACAGTTAACGTAGATAATTGCTTCTTTATAAAGGAAGTAATTGTCCTGTCTGAGGACTGTTTAAACTCTTCCTTTTTTACGGCACCCAAAATGACTTGAATGGTATTCATACTATCATAGCAAGAACCCTTTGTTGAATTAACACAAAATCAGATTAGCAATTTCCTCCTGACAGAAATTAAAGGATATATTATTCAGCCATCGTTTTTATGAAGTTAATTTTTATTTTTATCCCACCTTTACTATGTTTATAAATAGCGAGCATACCTAATACTCTTTTCATATTTTTTCTGCAACAAAAAACCTATGAAGTAGGTTTGGCTGAGAGAGAGTTACTAGCACAAAGTCACCTAGCTGGCTTTCATACCTAAGGCGGGACTAGAATTCACAATTTCCTGGTTTCCAGCCTGGTTCATTACCAGACTGAACACAGAAACATTTCCAAAATATTAACTCATGGGTCAGTTATATTTGTCCAGAAGGGTTTATTTATTTTACAGCAACGAGAGGAGATTAAGTATTAGAAAAAGGACTGAGCCAGAACCTAGTTTTTTGTCATTTGACTTGGTAAACAAATCTTGCTTTCAGTCTGTAAAAAACTGGTTCATTTAATGCCAGGCATTAAGAAATTCATCTTTTAGGAAGTTAGTAGCAAATAGATAGGGGTATGTATAAATGTATGTGTTTCCTTAAAAATAAACAACTAGCTCCAGAAAACTAAATTCTAAAGCATTACTTCAAAGAAACGATATATAATTGGGTCACTAAATCACTGCTTTAAATTATGCAAATATTGTATCCAATACTCTAAATAATGTTACTTGAAGACAGAAAAGAAAAATAACAAAGAGTTGTTTGGCAAATGGACACAGAAGTTTTTTCTTTTCCCCTTGATTAGCTGAACAGTGTGGCTACAATCCCAGTTGTACACATTTGGGAATCATTCACTCAAAATTAAAGATATATACAAAAGATTTAGGAATAGATCTCATGCTTTTAATTTTGAATTATGGAATTTTGCTTGGTTAAAAGAGACTAAATAATTTTGTAAAGATAAAATTTAAGGAGTCTTTGAAGTAAATACTGTTGTAAGTCCTAAGGCATTAAATGACATTTTGGATTCCAGGAACCAGTTCTTTTATTATCAGTAGAATTATGCACAGGATATGTTGCCATCTAATTAAATTACTGTGAGTAGGAAACTAAACATTTTGAATGTAGATTAATAGAACATGTTTTAAAAAGCAAGCTTTTGGAGACTTTGAGGGAATTATATTTTATTACACAGATACTCTAAATGAACTCATCCAGATAAATGGAGGAATTGTTTTCTTGCCCCACCTAGTGACTAAAAAGATCACAGAAATTTAAGAGACTAGTTTTCAATACTTGTTAATTGTGCTTACCAGTGCTGGAAATTAAGAGAAATAAAATTAATGATTGTTTAATTTTTTTGAAACTTTTTATTTCTATGACATATTTGTAACAACTGCATATATTTACTTCCATGAGTCTTGCAGCTGGACAACAAAGTAAGGGTTGTTTAAATAGCTGGAGCTCAGAATAGCTGTAACTTATAAATGAAACTAGGAATACTGTTCCTCTAATTTGGATATTCATCTGTTCATTTTATGCACTCTTAGAAGGTGCTTTTACTTAGAAAAATATAGTTTTGGGGTTGATTTACACATGCTTGAAGTTGGTTTTTGAAATAATCCATTCTTGAGAGCTCATGGAGGCAACATAAAATGTGAGTTATATTTAACATGTGAAGAATTAGGACCACCCACCATTACTTCCTGGAATGTACAGAAAAATACAAGCCTTTATTAAGTGGACACAAGTTTTTTCCCATAATTAGTGCCTTCATGCTTTCTGTTATTCATTCACTATCATTAAAATGAGTTTCTTATATTACTATTTCTTATTATTCATAATAATATTCCTTATTATTTCTCACACATGATCCTTTTGTATATTGCAATAATGACTTCTGTTAATAAATTAATGTTTCTGTCAAATAAATGTTTCTGTTAAAATAGTAAAAACATGTTTTTAATTAATGAAGGAATATAGAGAGTCTGTGAAAACAAATCCATCCTGTACATCTGTATTTGATGTATATATTCTGCAATCTCTTTTTTTTTTCTTAGAGTATAATCGGTGTGGTGATTGGGAAAACAGATGCCAAAGGCTTTCCGGACAGAAAAAGTAAAGTGGTTTTTAAATATCTTAATCTCAGTTTCCCAGGCTCTATCTTTCTGTCAGTGTCTTGACTAATTAAAAAAAATATCTGGTGCAATCTTTTCTGTACAAACTATGTCGAAGTGACAATAGCCATGTCACAGGTATACATTTCACAAGCTATACAAGATCATGAGAAATGATATTTTATACCACTCGAGTGAGGCCACACTTGGAATACTGCATCCGGTTCTGGCTACCAAGTTACAAAAAAGATGCTAAAGCCCTAGAAAGAGTGCAGAGAAGAGCAACAAAGATGATAAGGAGTCCGGAGGCTAAACTGTCCAATAAGCTTTCTTATCCAAAGAGGTGTGTCTTTTAATATTATAATAAGCTAGAGCTTATCAAAGTTTATATATCTACGTGCCTTAGCTAGCATCCTTCTAGCATGTCCTTCTTTGTATCTTTCTTGTTGCTAGGCAGTAGTGTCCCACCATTTGTTAACTCACCGCAGCCGAAAGTTTCTGTGTCGGCAATTCCTTTAACAAACTTTCCTAATTTCCAACCTGAGTCCTTCAAGCTTGCCTATCAGAGTTGTGAGTGCTCCATTGCTGGAGATTCTCAAGAAAAGATTGGACAACCATTTGTCTGGGATGGTATAATGTCTCCTGCCTTGGGCGGCGGGTTGGACTAGAAGACCTCCAAGGTCCCTTCCAGCCCTATGAGTCTACTTTATTCAAGTGGTGATAAGAAGGGGGAACAAGATTTCCCCATATCTATTTTTTGTTGATGTGCCTCTCAGTACTTTTAAGGATAGGCGCTTATTCCATAGTTATAGCACTAGGCCTTTCTCTATTTTGGAAGCAATGGACATAAGCAAAATATTTTATGCAATACTAAAGCAATAGTTCACACTTGTTTCTTTTCCTAAACGTTTTGTTCACACTTGTTTCTTTTCCTAAACTTTTTGTTCCCATTCCAGAGAAAGCTTGAAAAATTATGATGACCTCTAGTGGTATGAATGAGATTGCTCTGCAATATTTTCATTGCAGAACAGTACATAGAATAGAATAGAGCTGGAAGGGACCTTGGAGGTCTTCTAGTCCAGCCCCCCGCTTAAGCAGGAGAACCTATGCCATCTCAGACAAGTGACTGTCTAGCATTTCTTCTTTGCTGCTGCTTGTATCTTAATTTCCCTGTTTCCTGATGTACTGTATGTTTATATATAAGGGAATGGGCATTTGGAACTGAAGTGCTGACAGTTCTCACAAGCAAACTAGTGTCTGGTACAGATGTCGGGCCCCAGAACTGTTTCATTGAAAAACATTCACAGCATGGTTTAAGTTTTGTAATATCATCAATATTATATTATGTGTCTCACACCAAGTTCACATTTTAAATAGCTTTGTTAAATATGTTCCTCTCTGCAGATATTGGATCAGAAAGATATATTTTTTGTTTTACTGTTCGTGATTCCCCATCGTGGTTCATAAATGTGAATTCCTGGGGAAGAGAGGACTATATTAAATCACTTTCAGAAAGCTTTAGACTTGGTGATTGTGGTAAGCTGGAATTTATTCTGAACATATTTCAATATGTTTTTCTCTTCTTTAAATCAATATAATGTGGTTGTGATCTTAGTGTGTTCTTAGTGTGTTTTTCTTCAAGGAATTATGGAACTATTTAATTGGAACCATTTTTTTCAGTTAGACTAACTGAAAGAAGTTATATTCACATATTCTGATTAGTGAAGCTGTTATGAAGACATATAAACTTAAAATAATTTCCCATATTTCTTCTTAGATCATTATACTATGTTTTTACTCTTCTAAAATGTTTCATAAGTATAAAAATAATTGAAGTCATCTCCTACAGTGAATGTGGGAATACTCTAATAATTTCCATTGAAATAAAGGGAATTATTTTTGAATAAAATGGTATTATATATTGCATAACCTTTATTTCATTTAATTATTTCCACAAGAATAAGTGGGCCTTTAAAACATCCCCAGTGCTTCTTAATGAAGTTTTATTATGTGAGCCTAGAGGCTTAAAATATAATTTAATGTTATCATTTTTGATTATTTATTTTATGTGTATATTAAGATCACTGCCAGCTCTTCCTAATTTTCTATATGGTCGAATAAAAGCTATTCCACAGTTTAGTTTACCTTAGCTGGTCACAAAAACCTAAGTCAGGCTAGAGCTACTTAATACTTGAATTCTACAACAGAATCCTAGGGCTATAGGCTAGAGCTAGAGTGAAATAATTTTTTTAGAAAATCACAAACAGCACCAATGGCAAATTACATCCTTGTTGTGGCCAAGAAAACTACATGGATGTGGTTCCTGCAGTCACCAGGAGTTGAGCCTGATTCCATAGAATCTTATTATTTTCTCTCTCTTTCATTTGAACAATTAAACCAGGAGAGATAAATTTAATCCAAAAAGTAAAGAAAAGCCATTTTCTCAAGTGTCAGCAGATATTTGAGGATGGAATTGTTCGAAGATAAGATCTCTCTCCTTACCAAATTTTATTTGTGTTGGAATCACTGGAATGAGAAATTAATTTTTTTTACCCCAACTTGAATAATTTTAGCTGTTCAAGGATCAGCCAGAGATGTCTTCTTCACGTCTTCAGTGACCTCCATTAACATTGCTGTGCTAATACTGCTAATAAAAACATTTTTTTTCAATACTCAGTTAATAGCTGATATGAGCCTAAGAAAAACTTGGGCAGAGCTGCCCCACATTGCAGGAGCTCCTTATTGGGTGAAGAATAGATAAAAGCCACAGATCACCCATTCCTGATTTAAATGGTCTAATCTGTGCAAGGTTACTGTTGTACAGTAATTGGTAATCTTCTAAATTTTAAAATATTTCTAAAAAGCATGTATAATTAAAAAGCCTATAATTTAATCATGTTGCTTTTTACCTTGTACGGTATTTTGTATTTCAAGGTAAAAAGACACTATACAGCACCAACATAGCATGTATCTGCATATCATTAAAGGTACAGCATCTTTCCAGGATAGGCCAGCTGCCTTCTGCATATGCAGTGTAAAATCCTGGGAAAAGATACACTTGATTTAAGGAGTTGCTGTGTTGCAGGCAGGAGATATGTATGCCAGATGTGCCAAAGCAACTTTTGCATTTGGTTATGAAGTGGTGCACAGCCTACTTCTTTTATCTTCTTTTAATAACCATTTTGTTTGGATTGAAAAGTAGGATGTAATTCAAATCATTCACTCTGTAGATTCTGCTTACATGGCAAACCTTAGGACTAGTTTGTAGATGTATCTGTCCACTTGTAAGCTGTTATTTGAATTTTTTTTATCACAGTCATAATTGAAAATCCCCTAGTACAGACAAAGGAGGTGGAAAAAGAAGAAAAGTTCAACCCTACTACAACAAGGTAAATTAAAAATGGAATTAATGTGGTTGGAATAATTAGATTATTGTTATCAGAAGATGCAGATGATAATTACTGCACAAAGCTAGGGAAAATATTCTACATGAATACTGCATATATCATAACAGGCAGTAGTACAGTATAATTATTTTGGCTTCTGGTTTATTGGAGTAATGCAATTAATATCCAAATCAATCTACAGAGACCTTTTTTACAACATTTTCTGCAGTAAAATGTCGTAGAAGCATTTTTCCTACAAAGCATTGTGAGTAAAACCTGTCATACATAAGACAAAATCTTGAATAGTGCACTTACCTATATTCATCTTTTATCCATATCCAAAAATAGTATAGTTTCATTTTATTTCATATCCAGAAAATAGACATAAAATATAGCCAAAGGAGGTCAACCTATTCTCCAAAGCACTTGAGGGCAGGACACAGAATAAAGGGTAGAACAATATTAAAGAGAGATCCAGACTAGAATTAAGGAGAAATTTTCTGATAGTGAGAATAATTAATGGCAAGCGGAATGGGTTGTCTACAGAAGTTGTGGGTGCTCCATCACTGGAGGTTTTCAAGATGAGATAGGGCAATCATTTGTCTGAAATGACATAGGATCTCCTGCAGTCTATCAGTTGGTAACTACAATGGGTAGCAGTACTTCTAAAAGATCCTCATGCAGCTGTGAAAATTCTGATGAAATTTTTATGTATATGATAGACTGACCTTGTTACAAAGCTTAACTACAGTATAAAGGACAATCTGCTTCCAGTAAATTTTTTAGGTTTGAATAAGTCAGAAGAAATTTAGATGTCAGGAAAGTAATTGAGAATTGCTATTTGTAATGATTTAATCTGTCACTCATACTGTGTTCAAATATAAAAAGTTTGATGCAACCAGTAGTTTGGACTACATATGTATTTACAAGTTGTAAAATGTTCTGTGCCCACTTGTCAGCAGTTACAAACTATTGCTCAGTGAGAATCACTCTGCGGTCAGAATCTATGAAGCAGACACCAGACTGCTGTCTCTGTTACATTTACCTGTAAAGAACTCTCAAGATTTTTACTCACTGGGGGATATTGTGGCCAATGGACAAAGCCTGGATGGAAAAATAATTAATGTTCTTGCTGCTATTAAATCAGTAAGTCATGCCAATTGTAACAAATCAAAGAGAGATCACATTATAGCCTAAAAATGAAATTGATTTCAGTATAAATATTTACTGGGTTATAGAAGTGCTGAGAGTAGGACCTTATGTGATGCTCAGCATCCCTTTGCTTGATTTAGCACTAAGAAAGGTTAACGAATAACATCAATCAAATATTTTATAAACAATATTCTATAAAACCGTCATGGATTTAAGATGCAGCCTCAGTAAGGTACTAAAAGTTTATTTAAAGTCTTTTAAAATGTCTGCATAGGTTAATTAGTAATCATGAGGTTAAGAATTAATGCTAAATGCAATATTCAAATTAAGTTGAATCTCACCCTTGTACCTTTATCCTCCCTTTCCTACATAATCCATGTAAACTCTTCTGCACAAACCATATTGAAACCAGCAAAAAATACATAAGCTCCTATTAAATGCTGTAGTGATTCTCATACACAGTTACCCTTGAAATCTAAATCTAACTGTGAGGAAATCTGTAGCATTGGTGGCAACCCATACCTGAAATGTTCACTGAAAAGGAATTAGGTCTTAGGGAGATACGAGGCACTTGCAATATTAGACAAGGCGACTGACTTCTTATAATGTATATAAGCTTTTTATGTTCATATTCATAGGCCTAAGTATTTAAGAATGAATTTTAGCAGCTTGTGGGTATCCCTAAATCTGCAATAGAGGAGAAAGAAACATTGGAGAGAGGGAGAAATAATTTCTAAACTATTCCTGCCTTCATTTACTGAGTTTAAACTTTCCTTCAGCTGGACTTTGGTGGATGAAAAAAAGTAAAGAACCTTTATATATGTGTGTGTGTTGAGAGAGAGAGAGAGAGAGAGAGAGAGAGAGAGAGAGAGAGAGAGAGAGAGAGAGAGAGAGAGAGAGAGAGAGAGAGAGAGAGAGAGAATAATGGGACATTACCTACCATATATGAGAAAACCTTGTTTTACTTAAAATATGCAGCTCTTCCCTCCCAAAGCTTTAACTGGCTGCTAACCATTAATAGTAGTAGTTTTAACCGTTCAGTCATGTCCAACTCTTGGCAACTTTATAGGCAAGGGCTCTCCATGCTATCTTGTCAAACACAGCTTCTTTTCAGATGTTGGATGTTCATCTTTGCATCAACTATGATGGTATCAAGCCAGCAAGTTAACCATTAATACTTCTTAGTAATAAGAATGACTATTTAGTAGTAAGAATTGCTAACGAATTCCATAGGAATTCTAATTGTTTTATAAGTGACAAAGTGAAACAAGAATACTTCATTTCCTGTTCCACAATTTGATAATTTGTTCTCAGAAATGTGTGACTTTCTGAGAAGAATATACTATACATTTATCCACCCACACACTGCAATTATAACCAGTGCTTCTATAGCTTAATTCTTGCTGAAATGGGTTTAGGTGTGAATAGTGGAAACATGAATATGAGAACAATTTCTATTTAACAAAACAGATATACATGGAATATTAAGATCAAGATCAGCTTTTCTTTTTCTTTTTCTCCTTTACAAAGGTTGGTGAACCAAAATATTTTTCTACTTCAGACAGGCGTAAAGGCCACAGATGTGAAGTAAGGTTATACGATGATAGCGAGTCTTCCTTTACAATGATATGGTAAGCGCTGGTTGAAGCCATAATTCAGCTATACCAATTGTTGAAGGAAAAGTCTTCATCATGGTTCAGTCCAAGCCAGGAATAAACAACTTGGCGACTGCTTTAGAAAGAAGGTTGCAGTTTATTGAAGAGGAGAGCCAGGCAGAAAGATGGCTCTGGAAGAAAAGAGAGAGAGAGCACATGTAGGGAGTGGGTTTTTATACCCTCTGGAGCCTTTTGTTTGGAGTTGTTCCTGTGGCATGAACTTTGACCTGAGTCTGAGTGTGCCCTCTGGCATCTGTGGGTTAATCCTATTATGTCCTGTCTTAGAGTTGGGGTATGTAGATTTTAGGTGTCTTTGTCTTCTTAATCTTCTAGCTTCAACCTTCCTGAATGGTTTACATCTGCATTTCTACAGAGCTGGTTTCTGCTTGGGGGAGGGAGACTTGGGGCTATTAAGAAAACTGGGCATGTTTTTCTGCCTCTTTAAGATCCCTTGAGGAAATATATTTTTCTGCCCTTTTAATATTTCCTTCTCTGGGGGGCTGACTTCCCACACAATGAATACAAAAATGTGAAGCAACAACGGATATAAATGCATACAATGATCACCAACTGAAGCCAGTTAATTGTGTGACCTTTGTGAAATACAGGATTCATTAAGGCATAAGGTTCTCGGAGCTTTGAATATAGAACCACCTTTCGTTTTTGTTAATCCATCAGGAAAAGTTCTGCATCCAAAACTCTCCAGAGAGAAAGGGAGGTTGCTGCATCTGTAACAGGCTTTTGAATGTGAAAAAATAAGTTTTTTAATTCTATTGTCCGCATATGAGTATAAAAAGTAAGGAAAATTACCTTGATGGAAATGTGCAAGAAATGTTAGCAAGACAGAGGGAGTTGTAGTCCTGAGAAAAGCGGTAACATTCAGAAGTGGCTCAGATAGATGCCTCCCTGATTCACTGGAGAATAAGAAGGGGTGGAGGAGATACAGCACCATCAGACCTGCAATGTTCTGTAATAGGCCCTCTCAATAAAAGCAACTATAATCCACAATTAGTCAGTGGAACAGTTTGACTCCCTGAGTTGTGGATGCTCCATTGCTGGAGATTTTTAAGAAGAGACCAGACAACCATTTGTCCAAGATGGAATAAGGATTCCTGCCTTGAGCAGAGGGTTGACCTAGAGCAGTGTTTCTCAACCGTGACAATTTTAAGGCATGTGGACTTCAACTCCCAGCATTGCTGGCTGTGGAATTCTGGGAGTTGAAGTCCACATGCCTTAAAATTGTCAAGGTTGAGAAACACTGACCTAGAGGATCTCCAAGGTCCCTTCCAGCCCTATGATCCTATTCCTATTTCTCCTGTAGAGTTGATTTCCTGGTTTGTTCTATCTACCAGGGCTTACAATATAGATAACCAGTGCTTTTTTTCTAAAAAAAAAAAAAAAAAAAAGGTGCCGGAACTCACACACGTCATACAACCTGCCTTGCCTACCCTACAAGGTTCCATCCAAAAAAGGTGCCGGAACTCCGTTCTGGGCGTTCTACTGTATGACAAAAAAAGCCCTGTAGATAACTGAGATTAAACATTTTAGGAAGATGTGACCTAAAGATGCAGCCTGGGAAGACAAAGAACATGTGTGTTCTATGCTGTTAATATGACTAATTACTACAGTCTTCAAATGTACAGCTTGTCCTCAACTTACAACCACAACTGAGCCCAAAATTTATGTTGCTAAGTGAGACATTTGTTAAGTGAAGTTTGCCCCATTTTATGACCTTTCTTGCCACACTTGTTAAGTAATCGCTGCAGTTGATAAGTTAGTAACCTGGTTGTTAAGTGAATTTGGCTTCCCCATTGACTTTGCTTGTCAGAAAGTCGCAAGAGGTGATCACGTGACCTTGGGACACAGCAATGGTCATAAATATGAACCAGTTAACAAGCATCCAAGTTTTGATCACATGACCATGGGGATGCTTTAAAGATTGAAACTGAAAAATGGTCATAAGTCACTTGTTTCAGTGCCGTTGTAACTTTCATCAGTCACTAAATGAACTGTAGTAAGTCGAGGACTACCTGTATTTGGCTGATAGTTCACTATCCTTATGCCTTCTGTGTTTTTGAAGGCTATGCAGAACTTAAGATTCAATTCCAAAAAAGGGCTTCAGAGCATATGGAGACATGAACACATCACCTGCCTATGATTGTTTGAAACAGATGCATATAAGTACTATATTCATGCCTTCCATATGTTCAGGAACATATTTTTAAAATCATATCTAAAATGCTGTGCAGCCCTAATAGTTTGAACCTCTTAAATCTAACCCGTCTGGATGTGTCTTCCCATATGAAATCTTCTAATTATTGAGTAATGAAATCTTCACATGCCAGATGCATATGTGAAGATAAAAGATCTTTCCATTTGCTCTGGAATTCATTTAGTAGGATAGTTCCTGACTGTGTAATTTTTAGGAAGGGAGGTAACAGAGAAACATCTGATCAAGTATTTGCTTTATTTTTTGTTTTTTATTTACTAGTTTTATTTACAGTATTAGTATATACTTCTATGCTTTTAATATCGGAATACTTCCCTAATAATATACAATCAAACATTTTAAATAAATAAGCATTTATTTATATTAATATAATGCTATTGTCTTCTCCAGCTGGGACAATGAATCTATTCAGTTTGCTCAGAGCTGGGTACCCCAAGAAACAGGTATCATATTTTTTTTTCATTTTCATGTACAGTAGATTTTTGTTTAAGATATCTAAAGTTTGCCTGGAATAACAAAACACATTGTATTTTCTTTCTCAGTAATATTTGCATCTGATATAAGAATAAATTTTGACAAATTTAGAAACTGTATGATTGCAACTGTAATCTCAAAGACCATCATTACTATTAACCCTGGTAAGAAATAGTTCTTAAATTCTGTTTAAAATATCATAAATGCTTATTCTATTCATTTTAATGAATAGAAGGTTGGGAATTTAAAATCAGTGGTTTGGATCTGAAATAAAATTATAAGTATAAATAATATATCATAAACAATTTTTAGCAATGCATATATTATACAAGGGTTGAACCTCCAACTCTTAATTTTTTCAAGGAAAGCAAATTTGGTAGAGATCCCCTGCTCAAGTCTTATTGTTTCTCTATAGGGCCAGTTTGAAGTTATAATGGCTCTGCTCCCCAATCATCTGTAGAACCCCATTTACAAAACTTTCATCTAAAATCCTCATGATATGTTATGGCATTGCACATATTTACTTGTATTAATATTATATTGAAAAATATTCTTTTCAAGATACAGCAGAAGCCAATATTTTATTCAACTTTATAAGACAAAGTCCAGAAATGTTAGACTTGGATGATGAAATGAGAGATCAGATCAGGGAGTCCATAAATTGTGAGTGGTCTTTTAAATATTTTTTTTTAAACCTGATTGAAATCTTAGTTGTCACTTCCGTCTTTTAAAGAATAGCTGCTCCTTATACCTGATTGGAACTTTGCTTGAGTATAACCTAAAACAATGATCTTATCTATTTATGAAAAAAATCATAAATCATACTTAATAATAATAATAATAATAATAAAGTTGGAAGGGACATCTAGTCCAACCCCCTGCTCAGGCAGGAAACCCTATACCATTTCAGACAAATGGCTGTCCAGTCTCTTCTTAAAAACTTCCAGTGTTGGAGCATCCACAGCTTCTAGAGGCAGGTAGTTCCACTGGTTAATTATTCTGACTGTCAGGAAGTTTCTCCTTAGTTCTAGGTTGCTTCTCTCCTTGATTAATTTCCATCCATCGCTTCTTGTCCTGCCTTCAGGCGCTTTGGAAAATGAAATGAAGAATAACACAGAGACTTATTCAGCCACTATAGTATAGTCGAATGAATGCAAGGTTAAGCCAGTCTGGAAAACCAAATTTATATAAAAATAACAATTCTGGTTATATACATAAATGAGGAAATGATTGCAAAATCCACTGAAGTGTATGGAAGTTTCCTAAATCATACATCATGGTAATCTACAATATAACTGGTTTATGGTTTAGTATTATGTATGAATCTAGCAACTGTGGATTATAAATCGTGGAATTTTATTTACTTATTTTAGGAATTTGGGGATCATTTAGAGCAGGGGTCCCCAACCCCCGGTCCGTGGACCAGTACTGGGTCGCGGCATGCCAGCAAACCGGTCCGCACAAACAAGCAAAGCCCCCTCCATGGGATGCAGGCAGCACACAAAACTACGCACTCTCCGGTCCGCGGAAAAACCTCTCTCCACGGAACCGGTCCCTGGTGCCCAAAAGGTCGGGGACCTTTGATTTAGAGTCAGTTTTGTGCAGTGGTTAAGGTGATGATTTAGAAAGCAGGAGACTGAGTTCTACTCCCTTCTTAGGCGTGAAAGCCAGCTTATTTGAGACCAATCCCTCTCTCTCAGCCCAACCCACGTCGCAGGTGGTTGTTGTGGGGAAGATAGGAGGAGGAAGGTGTACTATGTATGTACGTTCCCTGCCTTGAGTTACTTATGAAGTAATAAAGGCAGGATAAAACTCTAATCAATAACATCATGCTGCCCTTAGAGCCACCTGGCTTTGCACAATGAACTATTCATATTTGAGTCTTAGACTTTAGAATCAATCCAGTCAAGTTTTGTTGTTTTCAGATGTGCTTTTTTCTTCTTGTTATCTATAGTGCAGACAATAGTTGATGTTTATACAGTGGAACAATTAAAGGTGAAAACTTTGCAAAACGAAGGAAAACCAGAACCATTTTATGGCATTATTTTTGCCTACATTTCTACATTGAATATTGATAATGAAGCAAGTAAAGTAATACGAAACAGATGGTAAGCACCTCGTTAAGGGAAACTGAGTAGCATTATGGACATTTATTCTCTTCTCAACTTCAAATTAGCCTGGAAAACCACTGAATTTGTACTTTGAAATGGACTCTTTAGGCCAGTGGTGGCGAACCTATGGCACGGGTGCCAGAGGCGGCACTCAGAGCCCTCTCTGTGGGCACATGCGCCGTCACCCAGTCCTAGGCCTTCAGCTGGGTTTTATAAAACCTTTTTGCTTTAGGCCTCCACCACCGTGTGCAAAAAAAAAAAGGTTCAATCAATCAGTCAATTTCAACTTCTCGCGGGAAAAAAAAAAGATCTTGCAAAGTTGGAATTGATTGATTGAACATTTTAGTCCCACCCAGTTTGCCGTTATCACTGCGGCCACGCCCACCCAATGGGCCACACCCACCCAATGGGCCACACCCACCTGGCACCCGACGATGCATAAGTGGGTTTGGAGTTGCAGTTTGGGCACTCGGTATCTAAAAGGTTCGCCATCACTGCTTTAGGCCCTGAAATCTAACCCCCTGCTCAGAGCAGTAAGCCTAATTAAAGCGTGCCTGCCAGATGGTTACCCAGCTTCTGCTTTAATCTATTCAGTGAAGTCTACTGAATAGATTATTGATTATGGATTCAACTGTCAAACTGCTTTCCATTCATCAGTCTGAAAAAAAGAGCTATAATACAGAAAAATCCATTTGAAAATCAGTCAACTGTATACCTATTAATATGTTTCCTTTTTTTCTTTGTAGTGTTAAATGCCACTATGTTGTCAATGAAAAGACAAATACATGCTCTTTTTGTAGCAGCACTAACTCCTTAGATGCAGACGCTGTGCCAGTGTTTGCCAGCTTTGATTTACTAGTTCATCTAACTGACCATACAGGAACTCTTCACTTTTGCAGTCTCTCAGATATAATAGCTGAAGAAACTTTAGGTCACACGGTAAGAACATAGGAAATAGTTTGCTACTACTTGAATTTATTCTTTTAGGTTTGTTGTGCCAGTAAAATTCCTGGAAACTCTCATCAATAATGTTTGGGGCCAATTCAGAATTTATAGATATCAAAATGCTTGTACAGTAAATCTGCTGCAGTTAATGAAGTAGGCACCATTCTCTTAAAAGCTATTCCAGCTTAAATTTACTAAGCACCTATGATATCAAGGGCATCACTAGTTATCACAAGTTTGATATCAAAAAACTTCATTAGAGCCAGTTTGGCCTAATGCAGTGGTTCTCAACCTTTTTAATGCCGCGACCCCAACCGGTCGTAAGTCGAGGACTAAACTGGTCATAAGTCGAGGACTAAACCGGTCGTAAGTCAAGGACTAAACCGGTCGTAAGTCGAGGACTATCCAACCGGTTGTAAGTCGAGGACTTTCCCTGCCCGGGAGCGCCGCGCATGCGTGGTTCCGCCCCCTGCGCCGGCCGAGGCGTAGCTGGCAAGTGGCAGAGACGGAGCAGGCCAACCACCAGCTGGCCCAGCCCAAGGGAGGTAAGGCACCCGCCGGAAAAGGGGAAAAAATGGCGGACAAAAAAAATGGCAGACAGCCTTGCTTGGCGACCCCCATGAAATGGTCGATCGACCCCAAATGGGGTCCCAACCCACAGGTTGAGAACCACTGGCCTAATGGTTACGGCACCAGGCTAGAAAGCCAGAGACTGAATTCCAGTCTTGCCTTAGCCACAAAAGCCAGCTGGGTTGTTGTTGTGGGAAAAATAAAAGAGAAAGGTGGTTTGGATATGTTCCCGCCTCAAGTTATTTCTAAAAATGATAAAGGCAGGATACAAGCAAACTAAGAGTTTTGCTTCACAGCTAATATATATTAAGAGCATTCTACAGCAATCAATTGGATATAAATAATTTACTCCTGGGATCGCATTTATAGTGAAGTAATAATTACAGATGTTTTAATAATTTTGATTCATTTTGATGTATTTTCTTGCCAGACAAATTATGAAAATTGCATTTACTGCGTTATTTGCCCTGCAGAAAATTTAGCTTTCTGATCATTATACCACATTCTGGACAGGAACATCTTATTGTTGAATTATGTTTGATTGCAGACCTAAGTGTAGTTTTAATGAACTGAATTGTGTTCACTAGGTCCAAGAATTTCAAGCTCTGACAGAAACACAAAAGACAACATTAAAATGGCAACTCCTTCTAGAGAGAAGCAAAATTTATTTTAAGGTAAGTATAATAAATAATAATAAAGCATGATAGAATTTTATAAAAGAGACAGTTTGGTGTAGTGGTTAAGATGCTGATCTAGAAACTAGAAGACTGAATTCTAGAAGACTGAATTCTAGGCCTTCTTTAGCTGTGAAAGCCATTCACTCCCAATCCACTTCATGCGTGTTGTTGTGAAGAAACAGGAGGCAGGAATATTAAGGATGTTTGTTGCTATGTTATATATATCTAATAATAATAATAATAATAATAATAATAATAATAATAATAATAATAATAATAATAGTAATAGTAATAGTAATAATAATAGTAATAATAATAATAGTAATAATAGTAATAATAATGGAATAAAGTGCAGATTGTGCAAAGAAGCAGAGGAAATAGATCATATACTCAGTTCATGCAAGAAGATTGCACAAACTGATTATAAACAACATCACAGTTAACCAAAATGATTCACTGGAACATCTGTAAAAATTATCAGGTTCCAGTACAAGTAATCCTCAACTTAGGATCACAATTGAGCCCAAAATTTCTGTTGCCAAGCAAGACAGTTAGATTTTGCCCTGTTTTACAATCTTTCTTGCCATAGTTGTTAAGTGAATCGCTACAGTTGTTAATAACATGGTTATTGAGTGAATCTGGCTTCCCCATTGACTTTGCTTGTCAGAAGGTTGCAAAAGGAGATCACATGACCTTGGGACACTGCAACCATCATAAATATGATCCTGTTGTCAAGCATCCAAATTTTGATCACATGACCGTGGAAATGCTGCAACGGTCATGTGAAAAATGGTCATAAGCCACTTTTGTCAGTGCCATTGTAAGTCTGAACGGTCACTAAACAAAGTCAAAGATTATTTGCATGATATCCTAAGAGGAGTGTCAACCTAGTGGCCCATAGGCCGGATGCGTCACATGCAGGCCACGCCCACCCCAGCTCCACAAAGGCAAAAAACACATCACAATACGTCATGTGACGCGATCGCATTTGACACCCATGTCCTAAGTTCTTGGGAAGAGCTTTGATGCATAGGAAAACCAACATCAGTTAAAGAAGTGGCAGCTGTGATTCCACAATCTTATGAATATAATTACACAGTAATACAGCCTTAAAGATACCACTATTTCCCATGACTTGACCCAGTCCACCAACATCTGAAAATCCACGATCAGTTTCTTCCACTGAATGAAAAATTGATCTGCAAGAAAAAGATATTTCTACAATATTTTGGAACACACTATCCAGACTTAAAAAAATATTTTTTTTCTAAAAAAAACACAGTAATACAGAATTTTTACAAATTACTAAATTCATGTTTATAACTGCTCAAATATTTTGTCAAAATTCTCTAGCAGTATAAAAATCTAGGAGATACAAATGGATCAGTGGGGGTTTCTAATAAGTACTATTTATGAAACAGTCTACATAACAGTATTCAGCCTATCAATCTAGAAATAAGGAGAAATTTCCTGACAGTGAGAACAATTAATCAGTGGCTTACCTCAGAAGTTATGGGTGCTCCATCACTGGAGGTTTTTAAAAAGAGATTGGATATAGCCATTTGACCAGAATGGTATAGGGTCTTCTGCTTGAGCAGAGGGTTGGACTAGAAGACCTCTAAGATCCCTTCCAACTCTGTTCTTCTGTTATATGATCTTATGAATTTAATTAGACATGATGTTGCTGACAAAAAAAATGAATTGGGGAGCATCAAGTGAAGTTTTTTGAGACCTGTAGAAATTTCTCTTTATATTACGGTACTCTAATTTAGCTGTGATCTCACTAATGGAAAAAATTAATACTTCATGATTAAAAGAAAAAAAAAAACAGCTGGGAGGGTTAATAAAAACACAATGCAAAAATCCCCTTCACTGTTTCTCTCCTATTTGAAAGTATACAGTATGTTTACATTCCTACAGCATGCTTAACCGGTTCTATTAATAACATAGCAGATCCATTTACTCATGCTAATCTTTTTAATTATTTTGATGCTTTGTATCTTATGTGAAACAAATGTCCTAGCTTACAGTTCAGTATATTGCATATACCAGAAAAATAGGCTAATTAATTAACCAGGTTAAACGTGTTGCCGAAACAGAACCATTGTATAATTCAAGTTTAGTATTATTCTTTTGTTGCAAAAAGAGGGGAAAATCTTTAAAAATTGTGGTGATTTGTACCTTTACCTCCTATAGGTTATTTTTTCTACCACAGCACGAACTGGGCTAAGAGTGAAACTGCTTTCTTGCAAGCTAGCAGATCCAGTGGAGGCTTGCCAAAACTTGCCCGAAAAAGGAAAATAACTACATTATGCACCATCAAAACAACTGGTCCATTGCAAACACTTGTAAAATAAACTTTATTAGGGTGGCAAGATTGTGTCTGACTTTGAAAAGTTTGTTTCACTTTCTAATTTAGTTTTCCATTATAATGTGGAAGGAATATATGTTTTCAATATTCCTCACGACATGCTTAATTTTAAATTAGCTCAGAAGGAAGAACATTCAGGACATTCCATAGTGAGAGATGGTTCATAGCCGAGAGTTTCAACTGGGAGAAAAGCACCATCTTCATGTGTTGTACAAGTCATGAATTTATTACGTGTAATGAAGGAGGGTCCTATCTCAGCACTTTCCCATTTCCCCCCTTTAAGTCTTCAACAGGGAATCTATGACCTGCCTTGCAAAAATGTACCTAACTATATTTTGTTTCATAGACAATGAGCAAGTAATAATATGAACTAACTGGCATTTATTCACAGAAACAAAAAAGAGAAATTTTGGCTTCATTTCAAAGTGCTTCTTAAATCTTACCATATAAAATATAACTTTTAAACAATATAATTTGGCACAAAATTCCTTCATTACTTGGTGATGTTTTTAAGGAAGGTACATTATAACTATAGAATATAAAGTGTTTTTGCAGTCTTAAAAATATATATAGGCCTTTTTTTATTTATAGTTACAGGCTGGCCTTTTCCAGACAAGCCAAAAATAGGAAATGGACAACCAATCTAGCTTCTAAACTTGAACTTGCCAAAGGGAAACAGCCCAGATATCTTATCTGCACATCATAGCAAAAAAAGACTCCTGTATTAGGGTCTGTTTAACTGCTCCAACTAGGCCAGGGGTAGGCAACCTTGGCTCTTTTATGACTCATGGACTTCAACTCCCAGAATGCTAGCTCAGGAATTCTGGGAGTTGAAGTCCACGAGTCATAAAAGAGCCAAGGTTGCCTACCCCTGGCCTAGGCAGTTGGTGTATGTTTGCCAACATATTGTTACATTCTGGTTTATCTTATGTGCACATAAAGTCACTGTATCTGCTACTCAATAGTTGGGATCTCTGTGGGTGGCACTCTGTGAGAGAGGAGGACATGAATATTTATTTTTAATCATTTTTAAATTTTGTATTGTATTGTATCATTGTTTTAAACTGGCTGTAAGCCGCCCTGAGTCCTCCGGGAGAAGGGCGGGGTATAAATTTAATAAAATCAAAATCAAAAATCAAATATGAGAAAAGGCAATCAATGAAGCTTCTTCTGAAAACCTCAGGGTGGGGTGGGGTGGGGGTGGGAAGGAATCTGGCCTTTTGTGGGAGCAATCAACCCTCTTTTTTCTTCCGGAGAAAAGTCCCCAAGGTGTTTTTCATCTTTTCATCATCATCATCATCACCTACTTCCACAAATCAGGGGCGGCTTTTCTGCCGCGCTACCTGAAAGTGCATTCTCAGCAGCCCCTCAATCCCGGCTTCTATTTCATCCTTCTCTCGCAGAGCAGAAACTCCTTCAGGGGAGCCCGTTAAGACGATGTCCCCTTCTTCCAAGGCGACGATGCCACTGATGTAGCTGATGATGTACGGAATGGTGAAAATCATGCCAGATGTGTTCCCTTCTTGCCGCAACTCTCCGTTTACCTTTAGCCAGATCTTCAACTGATGTGGATCTGGGACTTTCTCCTTGGGCACAAAGTCACTCACTGGACAGGAAGTGCTGAATCCTTTGGCCAGAGTCCAGGGGAGCCCCTTCTTCTTGCACTCCTCCTGGACGTCCCTGGCTGTCATGTCCAGGCAAAGCGCATAGCCGGCCACGTGGCCCATGGCTGCTTCCTGAGGCACGGCCTGGGCTCTCTTCCCAATCACCACGCCTAGTTCCACTTCGTGGTGCAGCGTCTCACAATAGTAGGGCTGGATGATGGGGCTGCCTTCCCTGACGTAGGCCGAGGAGGGCTTCAGGAAGAAGAGCGGCTCGGTGGGGAGGGCATTCTTCATCTCCTTGGCGTGGGCTGCGTAATTCCTCCCCACACAGAAGATGTTCTTGCCCCATTCCCAGAACTTGCCTATAGGCTTAGAAGAAGCCATGCTGCAACGATCAGCGCTTCAAAACAGGAAAACCTGGGGGCAACAGTTGTTGTTTAGCTTTGCTTGAAGAGCAACAATTTCTCCACGCAGTAATTTGGATCCTTATTTTCAGTCTGGGGGTGGAAAAACAATAATTTAAAGGGTTTGTTCTTTTTTCCCATACAGCTTGGTTTTGGTTTTTGCTTAAAAATTCTACACACAGATCATTTATTTCTTTGCCAGATTATATGGAATGGAATGGAGTAGAGTAGAATATAGAATAGAATAGAATAGAATAGAATAGAATAGAATAGAATAGAATAGAATATATTGTAGAATAGAATAGAATAGAATAGAAAATGAATAGAATAGAATAGAATATAGAATAGAACAGAACAGAACAGAACAGAATATAGAACAGAATAGAACAGAATATAGAATAGAATAGAATAGAATAGAATAGGAATAGAATAGGAATAGAATAGGAATAGAATCGGAATAGAATATTCTTTATTGGCCAGGTGTGATTGGACACACAAGGAATTAGAAAAAACTCAAGCTGGCCTACATTAAAAATGCAACAAAAGTAATCAGAATACCAAAGGTACAAAATGAAATGATGCTATGGGAACTGATCACGAGAGGCATGCTGTGGGTCCCATTGGTGAAAGAGTGTGCAGTTTTGGATACAGAAAGTGTGTGCTGTTTCTGTGCCGGCATCAGCTTTTTGGAACACCAATCCCCCCAAGATTCATTTCGCCCTGACCATAATGATTCTTCTGGAGCCTGAAAACTTGGATGTCTTCCTGGGCAGGAGGGTCAGATTCTTAGCTGGAGCCTGTGAGGTTGTTTTAAAGGCCAAGGGGGATGGGCCAAACAAGAGATAGGTGGTCGTGGGGTTTTCAAACTTTTCAGGCTGGGGAATCCCTGATCAAGAAACAAGGGCCTAATGACAGAAAATGTGCTGTATTCAAGGATTTGTGTGTGTGTGTGTGTTGCTTGTTGCTGTTTTGCCCTTAGCCCCTAATGAAACCTATAGTTTTTGCAAAACTCTAGAACGCCATGGGATACAATTTAAAAAACCCTCAATATAACCAGAACAAGTCAATTCTTTGTCTTTTGCAATTGCTACAGTCATCTAGAAAAGCAGGAATATGGATGAAATCCAGGTTTCTGCTCTTTCATGGTATATCTTCTTCAGCAATTGCCTTCTAACATCTGGATTTGCAGAACCACCATCCTAATTGCAAACTACTGATGCTTCTGGCAGAAATCAACATTGCTACCAGCAGAGTCAGGTAACAGTAATACTATAACATTAATAACATAATTATCTTTTCCAAGTTGCTTGATTGCATTCAAGCCACTTACCATATAGTACATTATTACGTATTACTCTATACCAACAATAATTTGTCCATACAACTACAGCATTAATCCTAAAAATACGTATTACGGTTCCTATGCCTTCCAGCATATGTTTTGTATACCATGGGCAGAATTGTTTAATGCTTCAGGAAAAAAGACAGATATTCCCCACTATTGCAAAAAAAGACTTTTCTGCCTACTTTTTTCATTTTCTGAAAATTATTATCTTGAAGCAAGAGAAAAGCCTCCAGATGATCTTCTCACTCTGGGATTGAACTCTGCACCTCAAGAGAGCCTTCCTGCATTTGGTCACTGATTAATGATTCTAATTAGGTCAGTTTGGACTCAGATTCTCTGGGGAACTTCCCCATTTCAACATCTATGGAAAACCTGATATAAAATTGCAGAGGAAAATCTAACCCAGGGGTAGGCAACCTTGGCTCTTTTATGACTCCTGGACTTCAACTCCCAGGAATTCTGGCTGGCTCAGGAATTCTGGGAGTTGAAGTCCAGGAGTCATAAAAGAGCTAAGGTTGCCTACCCCTGATGTAACCGAACTTTGCGGAGCTGATTGCTAAATAAAGGAGGAAGCGGGGACTGGCCCCCTGCCCGGGCAAGGGGGCACGGGTGCGGGGCTCAGCCCCAGCCAGCCTGGCTCCCATGCTCACCTTCTGCCCAGCCTGACCCTCCAGCCAGAGGCTTCATTTCCAAACAGAACAGAATAATTCTTTATTGGCCGAGCGTGGTTGGACACACAAGGAATGTATCTCTGGTGGTGCAGAAGCTCTCAGCATACATATAAACAACAAAGTGATATACAGGCAGTTCTCGACTTACGACAGTTCATTTAGTGACCATTCAAAGTTTCAACGGCACTGAAAAAAAGGGACTGATGACCATTTTTTCCTTCTTACGACCATGGCCAAAAGATCAACATTCGGACACTCGGCAACTGATTCCTATTTATGACGGTTGCAGCATCCTGGGAGATGTGATCCCCTTTTGTGACCTTCTGACAATCAAAGTCAACGGGGAAGCCAGATCTGTTGAACAACTCTGTTCTTAACTGCAGCGATTGATTTAACCCAGTGGTTCTCAACCTGTGGGTCGGGACCCCATTTGGGGTCGATCGACCATTTCACGGGGGTCGTCAAGCAAGGCTGTCTGCCATTTTTTTGTCCGCCATTTTTTTTGTCCGCTATTTTTTCCCCCTTTTCCGGCGGGTGCCTTACCTCCCTTGGGCTGGGCCAGCTGGTGGTCGGCCTGCTCCGTCTCTGCCGCTTGCCAGCTACGCCTCGGCCGGCGCAGGGGGNCGTGGCGGCGGCGGCGCGCCTGCGCCTAGGGAGCGCCCGCCGGAGCGGCTGGGGTCGGCCGGGGCGCGCGGGCTTCGGTTGCGGCGCCTCCGCCTCGGACCATGGTCTGCGCGGGCGGCGGGAGGACCGGGCCGGCTTTGCTGCTGCTGCTGGGCGCGCTTCGGAGCGGTACGTGGGTGGCGGAGGGCGGCGGAGCCTCGGCCCGCGCAGGAGGAGGCGCCCCGCGCTTCCTCGGCCGGCTCCTCTCGGGGAGGCTTCGGGCGGAGGGAGGCAGGGAGGCAGCCGGCGGGGCCGGGCGGCTTCCAGGAGACCGGAGACCGCCGCCCGCCGCCGGCCAGGGCCATTCGGGGCGCCCAGCTGGGCTCTGGACGCAGCCGCCGGATCCCTTTTCCCGGTGGAGGCGCTTTCCTGCAGGAGAAGCGGCCCTTTGCGCCCTCAATGAGGCAGGTTCCCCTTGGACGATTTCCTCCCGGTCCCGCAGTCGGGTTGATTAGCTGCTCCTGCTTCCGAAAGCGTCTCCCCCCCCCCCCGTTCATAGGAAATAGAGCAGGGGCACCTCTTGGGTGAGGCTTTGCTGGAGGCCCTCCCCTCCCCCTCCCCACCTGCCCTGCTGGAGAGATTAGGGAAAAATGGAGGGGGGGGGGTCGTCACATCAAGATGGCATCGTTTGTCATTGATCAACTAACAGAAGAACAAAGTTGGAGGGTCCTTGGAGGTCTTCTAGTCCAACCCCCTGCTCAAGCAGGAGACCCTATATCAGTGGTTCTCAACCTATGGGTCGCGACCCCATTTGGGGTCGATCGACCATTTCACGGGGGTCGCCAAGCAAGGCTGTCTGCCATTTTTTCCCCCTTTTCCGGCGGGTGCCTTACCTCCCTTGGGCTGGGCCAGCTGGTGGTCGGCCTGCTCCGTCTCTGCTGCTTGCCAGCTACGTCTCGGCCGGCGCAGGGGGCGGAACCACGCATGCGCAGCGCTCCCGGGCAGGGAAAGTCCTCGACTTACGACCGGTTGGGTAGTCCTCGACTTATGACTGGTTTAGTCCTCGACTTACGACCGGTTTAGTACTCAACTTACGACCGGTTTAGTACTCGACTTACGACCGGTTGGGGGTTGCGGCATTAAAAAGGTTGAGAACCACTGCCCTATATCATTTCAGACAAGTGGCTGTCCAGTCTCTTCTTGAAAGCCTCCAGTGATGGAGGAGGGAGAGGGAGGGAAGGAAGGAAGGAAGGAAGGAAGGAAGGAAGGAAGGAAGGAAAAAAAAAGAATAGCAGAATAACAGTTGGAAGGGACCTTGGAGGTCCTGTAATGCAAAAATCTCATTTTGCTTGATTGGGCAATAAAGACAAAATTTCAGTTTCGGACTATAAAACTAGTTTTCCGTTGCAGCTCAGTTTTCAAGTCGCATGTTATTTGCTGAAGGAGCATTTTCAAAAAGATGCCACTTGCCCTTTTGACAAGTTGTTTTATGCAGAAACATGCACACAAAGTTCAAAACCTTGAACCATTGGCAGGTTTTCACCAAATGCTGACAAAACAAGTTCAATAAACTTCACAAATTCCCAGCCTGCATTGTAATGATCCAGGATTTAAAGAGTTGTTGAGGATGACTTCAGCTGAAGTTTGCCTGTTTCTTCTTGTAATTATTCGCACTGTTAGGTGTAATATCTTTGTTTAGATACTGAAATCCAAAAGAGGTTGTTTATGAGGAAAAAGTGGTTGCTTTGAAGGTGGCCAAGTTGCATGTTGATTAAGTTTAGGTTCCAGCTGATTCCAGGCTATAGAGAAACATTTACAGTGGCTTTCCTTCATCCGGTATCTTCCAGATGTGTCAGGAATATCAATCCCTGAATTCTCATGTGCGGTTCTGAGTATCATGGTGCTAAAAACATCAGGAGAGCAGAATAGAATAGGAATAGGAATAGAACATAGAGAAATAAGGTTGAAAGGAACCTTGGAGGTCTTCTAGTCCAACCCCTTGCTCAAGCAGGAAATCCTATACCCTATAGCCATTTCATAAAATCATAGACTCACAGGGCTGGAAGGGACCTTGGAGGTCTTCTAGTCCAACCCCTTGCCTAAGGCAGGAGTCCTTATTCCATCCTGGTCAAATGGCTGTCCAGTCTCTTCTTGAAAACCTCCAGTGATGGAGCACCACAACTTCTGGAGGCAAGCTGTTCCACTGATTAATCATTCTCACTGTCTCCTTAGTTCTAAGTTGGATCTGCATGATCTTCCAGCTGTTACTTCTTGTCCTGCCCTCTTCTCTGTGACAGTCCCTCAAGTACTGGAAGGCTGCTATCATATCACCCTTAATCCTTCTCTTTGTTAGACTAGACATACCTAGTTCCCTCGACCATTCATCGGATGGTTTAGCCTCCAGACCCCTTATCATCTTTGTTGCTCTTCTCTGCACTCTTTGTACGGTCTCAACATCTTTTTCATATCATGACGACAAAACTGGAGGCAGTATTCCAAAAATGGTCTCACCGGTGCAATATAAAGCAGTACTGTCACTTCCTGTGATCTTGAACTATCATCCCTCTGTTGATGCAG
>NW_015387566.1:36452-41022 GCF_001527695.2 Protobothrops mucrosquamatus
CATTCATCGGATGGTTTAGCCTCCAGACCCCTTATCATCTTTGTTGCTCTTCTCTGCACTCTTTGTACGGTCTCAACATCTTTTTCATATCATGACGACAAAACTGGAGGCAGTATTCCAAAAATGGTCTCACCGGTGCAATATAAAGCAGTACTGTCACTTCCTGTGATCTTGAACTATCATCCCTCTGTTGATGCAGCCCAGGACTGCCTTGGCTTTTTTGGCAGCTGCAAAACACACGGCAGGCTCCTACTTTTTTTTTTTTTTAAAGTTTTTTATTTATAATACAATTAAAACAAAAATGGACATACGTGGCATTCCAGAGTAAATATTCCTAACAATTTGTTTCTCGTGATACAAAAACTTAATACATCATTAATACATCATCCTTAACCTCTATATAAACCTCATTCTTTTACACAATACAATTATATATATAATTATATGTACAATTATATGTATGTTTCAATCCTATCGTTAGCTTAAGATCCGAGCAGTTCTCCTTGATTCATACCAGTGATAAAATTTGTCCCAGATTTCAAAATATTCCAGTTCTGTCTTATCTTTCATAGCCATTGTAAGCCTGTCCATCTCACGGCAGGCTCCTACTTAAGAGGTGGTCCATTAGGACGCCTCTCACAGTTGCTACAGTTGAGCCAAGTATCGTCTATTCTATACCCGTGCATTTGGTTTTTCTTGCCCAAGTGTAACAAAACCCTTACTTTTCTCACCACTGACTTGCATTTTGTTGGATAGGGCCCAAGTCTGTCAAGAGCCTTCTGAATCTGACCAAAACGCTAAACCCATAAAAAGATAAAGACAAACCCTCTTGAGTTAAGCTCTTGATGACTGCAGAGAAATATCTCCATGGTTTCTTTGGTAGCAGTATAGAAGTCATTTCCCCTTTTCCAAGATTTTTTTAAACTTTCCAATCTAGCCTGAAATTTTCTGACTGATGTGCTCTTCCGCGTGAGTACTAAGTATCCCTAACCTTGCTTAGTTCTTTGAGATTAGCCAAAAACAGCTGGAGTGGTGCTGTATCTATCACCAGTGATATGCAGAATCTCTTCTGCCCTTAGCTAATCCATTTGATTATTGGATTCCCAGTATTAAATCTGTTGTCATCAGTCATATGATCAGCCTAATCAACAGGCTGGTGAGAAAAGGACGGATTTCCAAGGACTGTAGATTCTGCAACTAAGGGCAGTAGAATAACAGAATATTCTATTGTTATTCTGTGCTTAGCTACAGAATCTACAGTCCTTGGAAACCCATTTCTTTCCTCACCAGCCTGTTGGTTAGGTGGATCATACGGCTGATGACAACACTGGGAATCCAGTAATCAAATGGATTAGGTGATTTGCAGGAGAGGTGCCTTAAATAGTTATAGGGGATGGTGGGGGTTGTAGATCCAGAAATTCTGGGAATTGAAGACCACAAGTAATAAAAGGGCCAAGTTTGAAGACCCCTGCCCTATACCATTTCCCATCTCTTTTGAAAGCCTCCAGTGATGGAAGAGGAAGGGAGAGAGGGAGGAAGGAAGAAAGGAAAAAAGAATAAGAAAATAACAGTTGGGAGGGATCTTGGAGGTCCTCTAGTCCAACCCCCTGCTCAAGAAGGAGACCCTATACCATTTCAGACACCTGACTGTCCCGTCTCTTTTGAAAGCCTCCAGTGATGGAGGAGGGAGGGAGGGAGGGAGAGAGGGAGGAAGGAAGGAAGGAAGGAAGGAAGGAAGGAAGGAAGGAAGGAAGGAAGGAAGGAAGGAAGGAAGGAAGGATAGGAGAATAACAATTGGAAGGGACCTTGGAGGTCCTCTAGTCCAACCCCCTGCTCAAGAAGGAGATCCTATACCATTTCAGACAAATGGCTGTCCCGTCTCTTTTGAAAGCCTCCAGTGATGGAGCACAACTTCCACAGGTAAACTGTTCCACCGGTTAATTGTTCTAACTGTCAGGAAGTTTCTCCTTAGTTCTAGGTTGCTTCTCTCCTTGATGAGTTTCCATCCGTTGCTTCTTGCCCTGCCCTCTGATGCTTTGGAGAATAGATTGACTCCCTCTTTTTCGTGTGGGTCAACCTCTTTAACCCTAAAGTTCTGAAGGTTTATTAAGACAGACATATGCTATGATGACAAAGTCTTTTTTCAACTCTTGCCTCGGCCTTCCCTCTCCCATCACCTGCCGAGGAGAACTGCAGATCCAGCTTTTCCAGTTTGAAGTGGTGACTTTTGTCTCCCAGGGAGCTTCTCACTTACTTTCCCAGCTTCTGTATTCCTACCATGCTGCCATTGACTCCATTGGTTATTTGGAAGTTGCCTAGGCCAGTGTTTCTCTCCCTTGGCCACTTTTAAGATGTGTGGACTTCAACTCCCAGAATTCGGGGGGTTGGGCTCCCAGAATATATTCCTTATATTCTGCAATGACCAGCTGTCTGCAAGGTGCACAGTCAATGTGGCCATCTCTGCTCATTCCATCAGCTTTTGTAACCCTTCGCCCGTGGTGGGAATCGAGGCGCCCTTCCACTTTTGTGCCCTAGAGCAATCTTGCTGCCGTCACCATATATAAAATCAGAGTTCCAAATATTTTTTCCACTTCTCTTTCCTTACATTCATAAAACAAAGCGAATTCAGAAGGGGCTGAGTCTGCTTCTTAGCAGTGCTTTAAATAGGTTACCGATATTTAATTTGAAATGTGCATTTGCAAGACAAAGGTCCCTCTTTTGAGGACAGTGGAAAGAGAGGATCATTGGTTTGAAAGAGGGATCAAAGAGGCCATCTACACTAAAACTGAACCCCCCTCTCTCAACAGAGGGGGAGGGAATACGACACCACCTGTCTCCTGTTTACAACACAGCTCTTGCAGTAGTTCCAAGAAAGTGCCACACCCATTTGCACTATTCAGGTGACCCTGAGGGCACAGACAACTCTAAGTGTCCTCAACCACTCTCAGAAAGAGTACTAATGACCAGATGACTTCAAGGAGCATAAATCCTGCCATTCCCCACCATCCAGTCAGAGATGAAGAAGCTTCTTGGATGAGAAGCGAAACGTCTTCAACGGAAAAACAAGAAAGTCCAGTTGCCTCTTGAAAAAAACACCTTTGGATCTCTGACGGCAAACAACATCTAGGAGGTGTCACACACACACACACACACAAAAGTTGGGAATCTTGTCTCACCCCACCCCTCTCCATTCCCTGAGAGCAAAGGAGATGGGAGGAGACCAGCTGGGTTAAGCCAGGCTATCCAGCCGGATTGTCAAGACTAGTGGCTGGAAACACCTTCCCAGTCTGCTGAAGCCCAGAACTGGCTGGAGAAAAGCTTACTGGAGGCTTGCGAGCCAAGAAACAGCAAGAGGGACTGTTTGGGGCTGAAGTTTTTAACGCAATTCGTAAGTTCTCCCTTATCCTTTAAGACAGGGCTTTTCAACCAGTGGTACGGGTACCACCCGTGGTACATTGGCACCTGGCAGGTGGTACGTCACCATCCTAGAAAAGTAGCGGGGGAGGGGAATGAGCTGAACCGGTGGCAGCACCGCACAAGCCTGAGCGAGAGATGGCTGGAGCTGCAGGGCTGTCAGGGCTCAGCGGAAGCGCCAGGATCAGCACCAGGCTCCAGCTGGAGCTCGGTGCTGATCCTGGCGCTTCTGCTGAGCCCAGAAGAAGAGCCGATCAGCTGGAATGTTGCAGCATCTCCAGGGTCTTGTGATTTACATTCAGATGCTTGGCAACTGATTCATATTTATGATGGTCACAGTGTCCCAGGGTCATGTGAAGTGACCGAAACCTGCTGCAACCACCCAGCAGAGGAGGGGGGAATAAAAACCAAACACCCCCCATCCCACCCCTGCTGCCAATCCTCAACAGAAATGCTCACAACAATGGAAACCTCGGACAGGAGGAAGAGCGCCGCCGGGCGGGCAGGCAGGTGTCTTGCTCGGCTGTGGCTTGGGGAGCACTTTTTTCAGTGCCATTGTAACTTCAAACAGTCACTAAGTGCACTGTTGTAAGTCGAGGACTACCTGTACTTTATCACTTTTTTGGGGGGGGTCATCAAGTTTTTGACACCTTGCTAGGCGACTGGTGGTACTCGGATGTTGCCATATCCTAAAAGTGGTACAACGGGTGAAAAGGTTGAAAAGCCCTGCTTTAAGAGGCTTGTGGGGTAGAGAAGCATTTCCTCCAAATGACCAGCTTACAAATAGTTTTCTAAATTCGGTTCCTGATGTTAGGGAAGGTATCAGTAGCTTGGACTATGAATGCTTACCTGTTTACTTACAAGGATATTTTTGCCTGGTCCCCCCCCCCCCCCCGGTTTTAATTGTGCTTTCCATCAGTTTTATTGCAAGATACTGGAGTCTTTGGCCACTGGGAAAAAGGAATTTACTCCCTGATTCTGTTTTGTAAGAGGATATGGAGGTTGGGGCTATGTAGAAGGTCAGGCAGAAGGAGTGAAACATTTTTTGACTTTAGAATTTTGGGATCATGTTTGAAAGCAGACACCTCCTTAATTCACTGGAGTATAAAAAGAGGGAAGGGACTCAAGTAGAATCAAAAGTAGAGCTGAAAGGTCC
>NW_015387566.1:43538-45391 GCF_001527695.2 Protobothrops mucrosquamatus
CATGCCCACAGAGAGGGCTCTGAGTGCCGCCTCTGACACGCGTGTCATAGGTTCGCCACCACTGATCTAAGGGGTTGCCATAAAGAAGAACGGGTCAACCTATTCTCCAAAGCACCTGAAGACAGGACAAGAAGCAATGGATGGAGACAAGCAACCTAGAAGGAAGGAGAAACAATGAATCCGTGAAACGACTTACCTCCAGAAATTGTGGGTGCTCCAACACTGGAAGTTTTTAAGAGATTGGGCCACCATTTGTCTGAAATATAGGATTGGACTACTAGAAGACCTCCAAGGTCCCTTCCAACTCTGTTATTCTGTTAAATGGTAAAAGCTTTCTTCTATTGTGGGAAAAGTTAACTTGGTTGCTTGTCTTCCAAAGGTTTTTCCTCGTTTCAAGCCAGGTTCCTCCATCCAGAATTTGAGCGGCGACCTTCTCAGATTGTCTTGCAGGCCAACATGAAGGTGGAAATCCTTCCAGCTCTCACAGACAACTACATGTACCTCCTCGTGGATGAGGAGACCAAGGAAGCAGCCATTGTTGACCCTGTGCAGCCCCAAAAGGTATACTTCCATCTTTTGGCCGATGGCAGCTTTTTTCGGCACTTCTTGAGGTATTTTCCATCCTCCCTGATGGATTGGTTTTACTGTGTAATGAAGGCAGCCCAGCTAATAGTGTCTTTCTTTGCCCTCTGGAATGGAATAGAGAAATGGAATGGAATGGAATGGAATAGAATAGAATAGAATAGAATAGAATAGAATAAAATAGAAAAAACAGGAAATAGAATAGAACAGAATAGAACAGAATAGAATAGAATAGAATAGAATAGAATAGAATAGAATAGAATAGAATAGAATAATTGAAGAATGGAATGGAATGGAATGAATAGAATAGAATAGAATAGAATAGAATAGAATAGAATAGAATAGAATAGAATAGAATAGAATAATTGAAGAATGGAATGGAATGGAATTAATAGAATAGAATAGAATAGAATAGAATAGAATAGAATAGAATAGAATAGAATAGAATAATTGAAGAATGGAATGGAATGAATAGAATAGAATAGAATAGAATAGAATAGAATAAAGCTGGAAGGGACCTTGAAGGTCCTCTAGTCCAGCCCCCTGCTGAAGCATGAGAAACTATACCGTTTCAGACAGGTGGCTGTCTAGTCTCTTCTTAAAAACCTCCAGTGATTTCAAGAGGCCAGCTGTTCCACTTCGGTCATTTACGGCTATTTATAAATAGTGGTAGTTACAATGACAACAATAACAATACTTTCACTTTTCGCTGTTTCTGCTAGGTTCTGGATGCAGTCAGGAAGCATGGAGTGAAACTGACCACCGTGCTCACTACGCATCACCACTGGTAATCCTCTTTTATTGCGTGGCTTAAAAGGCTTTGCAGCTGAGTACAACGGGGTGCTAAGGGGGCAGCCCTCCTTTTTTGGGGCACCAGGATTTTCCCCATGCAAAGAATAATGCCCAGACTGTAAAAACATTTTCTCCTGGCCTCATTCAGGTCAGGTCATGTGCCATTTCAGTTATTGCTGTCGTCACGGCTTCCCAGACAAGGAACTCTAGAAGTCGTAACTTTCCAAAATGAAAGGCTTTTCTAGGGAGGAAAGAAATATTATTTTTTTTTGATCTCTTAATTTGACCTGTTTTTCAAGCTGACTTGACCTCTTTTCAAATCAAGTGCTCACGGAGCGTGCCTTCGTGGAAGGCTGTGGCTGTCAGTGGAGTTTGAGTTGCACCACTTTTGAAATGAAATATAATAATAATAATAATAATAATAATAATAATAATAATAATAATAATAATAATAATAATAATAATAATAATAATAATAA
>NW_015387566.1:45506-56347 GCF_001527695.2 Protobothrops mucrosquamatus
ACCCAATTCCAGCAGCCGTTCCTTATATGTTTTAGCCTCCAGTCCCCTGATCATCTTTGTTTCCAAACTCTGTATTTCTGCACCCCAGGGCATCACAGCAAACTCACAGCGGTACCGGAAGAGATTGAGGGGAAAATGGGATTGAAAGAGGGGTAAAAGAATCCCATCTGTGTTAGAATTGTTAGAACCCCTCCCTCAACAGAGGGGGAGGAATAGGACACCAGTTTACAATGCAGCCCTTGCAGAAGTTCCAAGAAGGTTCCCATCCCCATTTGCACCCTGATTCAGGTGAGCCTGAGGGCACAGATAAACCCCCAAGTGGCCTCAACGTCTCTCATTGCTAATGATCAGGTGACTGCAAAGAAATGCAATCTTTCCATCGGCTCATCGCCATTCCTTCCCCCAGACCTCTGATTCAGGACACACAGAGTCCGATAAAAGAAAATTACATCTAAAAGTGCCAGTTTGCGTGACATACTAAGCCAACATCCTGTTTGCATTGGGTCTTGCATAAATCCCACCAGGGGTGGCTCACTCAGCATAAGACAGGGGTCTTCAAACTTGGCCCTTTTATGACTTGTGGACTTGAACTCCCAGAATTCCTCAGCCAGCGTGGGGGAACAATGGCCCCTTCATGACTTGCGGACTTCAACTCCCAGAATGCCTCAGCCAGCGTGCCTGGCTGAGGAATTCTGGGAGTTGAAGTCCACAAGTCATAAAAGGGCCAAGTTTGAAGACCCCTTCTCTAGAGCGACGTTTCTCAACCTCGGCCACTTTAAAGGTGGGTGGACTTCAACTCCCAGAATCCCCCCTGCCCATAGCTTAGGCGGAGGAATGCCTGGCTGAGGAATTCTGGGAATTGAAGTCCACAAGTCATAAAAGGGCCAAGTCTGAAGACCCTTGGCCTAAGATGACTCTTTTTCGAAAAAGCCCGGACCAAACGGCTGTTTAGCTGGACGTGTGTTTTCAGCTAATGCTTCTTCCTGTGTTTGCACAGCCTTCAACGTCTGACCTTTTAACCTTCTAGGGACCACGCTGGTGGCAATGAGAAACTTGTAAAGATGGAGCCGGGGTTACGAGTGTGCGGGGGAGATAGCAGGGTTGGAGCCCTCACCCAGAAAGTCTCTCATCTTACGACATTTCAGGTAAGAAAAAAAAAAGAGGGTGGGAGGGTGGGAAGGATAGATTGCCCAGGCACTTTTTGAAACATGCATCCCATTCAGGCTTGAAGGTGTCTGCCTCTCATGTGCATGATGATGATGATGATCATGATAATAATAAAGTTGGAAGGGACCTTGGAGGTCATCTAGTCCAACCCCCTGCTCAGGCAGGAAACCCTATACGATTTCGGACAAATGGCTGTCCAGTTTCTTCTTAAAAACTTCCAGTGTTGGAGCATTCACCGCTTCTGGGGGCAGGTTGTTCCACTGCTTAATTGTTCTAACTGTCAGGAAGTTTCTCCTTCGTTCTAGGTTGCTTCTCTCCTTGGTTAGTTTCCATCCGTTGCTTCTCGTCCTGCCTTCAGGCACCTTGGAGAATAGCTTGACTCCCTCTTCCTTTATTCTCCATTCTGGTGGAGAGGGATCTCTCTTGACTAGACATGGCAAGCTTGAGTTAAAGGGCCAACTTGGGGGTGCCCAGTTGCTTCACAGTCTGGTTCACATTGATATTTGCCCTCACCTTCCATGGGTCCTTGCAATGCTCCTCAGTCCTTCAGTGCTTTGCTGAAATTGGTGAACATCATCCTTTTGTCTTTCTGCTACAAATGAATCTGTGCAGTCCACGGAAAACAAACCTAGGTCTATTGGCACGCTGTCTCGTGAGGGGACGTTTCATGTACAGGGCCCCAGGCGTGCTTTTTGTGCATCAGTAGGAAACCGGTGTGTGCAGTCGCGCCATCTGGTGAATTTTAGCCAGGAGGATTTCTCAAAGGAAGGGTGAGCCTGTGGGAGAAGCAGCAAGCAGGTCCTATAAACTGGGCCTTCTTGTCCCATTGGATATAAGGTAGCAAAATACCTTTACCTGGGCCCACTTTCTTAGCGTGGGAAGTGTCCATTTGGGGGGATGGGTAGATTTTTTTTACAGAGCAGGTCTGATGCATTTTGACATACGGACACATTTGCTTTTTGGATCAGCATTGATCTTCTCCCTGGTTCACGGGTTGGCAAGCCACGGCTCCGGAGCTGCATGTGGCTCTTTGAGCCCCCAGCCTCCTCCGCCATTTGCAGAAAGAGAGACAGAGAGAGACACTTGCGCTTCTCTCCCTCCCTCCCTCCCTCCCTCCCTCCCTCCCTCCCTCTCTCTCTCTCTCTCTCTCTCTCTCTCTCTCTCTCTCACACACACACACACACACACACACACACACACACACACACACACACACACACACTGAGTGGGGGAAGAGGACTGGCAGACCAAGGGCAGGAGAGAGCCACCCCAATAAGAATGTGTGTCAGCTTGTTGGAGAACAGCTTGAAGCCAGCTTGCCAGGTGAGCAGAAGATCGGAGAGAGGGAGAGGGGGGGAAAGAGAGAGAGAGGGAGAGAAAGAGAGGAAAGAGAGAGAGAGAGAAAGAGGGAGAGAAAGAGAGGGAGAGGAAGAGAGGGAGAGAGAGAGAGAGAGAGAGAGAGAGAGAGAGAGAGAGGAAAGAGGGAGAGAGAGAGAAAGAGGGAGAGGGAGAGAGAGGGAGAGGAAAGAGGGAGGGAGGGAGAGAGAGAGAGAGAGAGAGAGGGAGAGAACTCATGCACAGCAGCCTCTATTTCTTTTTAATTAAACTCTTCAATCAAGCTCCCCCCTCTCGCGCTCACACGCAAGTTTTGCGGCCCCCGGTGTTTTCTTTTCTCTGGGAAACGGGTCCAAGTGGCTCTTGAGTGTTTAAGGTTGCCGACCCCTGCCCTGGTTGCAGAGCCATGCTGGCACAATGGTTAGAACGAAGCCAAATTTATCCTTCAGATAAACAAGAACGGGGCCTTCTTTACCTCCTGCCTTGTGAAAAGTTCTCTGGAACAGAAAAGCTTCAACACAGGCAGCAAATGTGCATCCAGCTCAAGATCCGCAGCAGCTTCTGTTGGGTGTTCTGCTGCTCTTCTTTCTAGTTTTGCAATGTCACCTGGGCTTTTATCAGAGTCAGAAACGGTGTCAAAGCATCCCTGTCAGTAACCAGGCGATTTCTCCCCTCCTCAGGTGGGCTCCCTCAATGTGAAATGCCTCTCAACTCCCTGCCACACCTCTGGGCACATCTGCTATTTTGTGACAAAGCCGAACAGCTCAGAGCCGCCTGCGGTGTTCACAGGTATGCTCCAGAACCAGATTATTATTACGAGTAATATTTCTATATTCACTTCCTTCCTGAAGGGAACCAGCGCACAGTGTTCAACAAAGCCTCAACAATGAAACCAGTAAAGGAATCAAACATTAGAATAAGCTTATTTAAAACAGAAAAGCAAGTTGAAGGCAACCTAAAGGCTGTCTTGTCTCAAAGAAATTGGGACTTGAGAGGGTGAGTAGGACCGATCTCACTTCCCATTGAGCAGAAGTGGGGGTGTGTGTGTGGGGGTGTGTGTCTTGGAAAAAGGGTTCTCTCACGTGGGTGCTTCCAGCCGTATTCTGGGCTGGGCCTAAGGCTGGAAAGACAAGCAGCATCTCAGGTGATCTGAATGAACAGTCAGATGTTTGTCTGTTTGTTTGTTGGGCTCTTCTGACTGAAAGTGCCAAATTCCAGTCCATCGTTGCCTGTCATTGTGTAGCTGATCCATTTCGCTTCACTGTGTTGAACTTTCCCATGTTCATGCTTTCGTGTTCCATGTTTTCACTGTAATTCTGACTTCGGAGCTTCAGATTTTCTTTTCCTGTAAGGCATCATCAGCCATTCTCAAAAGGCTTTCATCGAGCCCCATCATAAACACCATTAATTCAGAGTATTAGTCCTAGCTCCACCTCATAGCATGTTGACCTGCAGGACCCATTTTTTGGCAGTGTACTGTCAGCTACTTCATATGGTCTACCCACATGGTAAATCGTAGGAGTGGTTTACTATTGCATTTTCCTGCTCAATATGAAATTCTGTGCTTGCCATTATGCTCCCGTCCTGTTCGTGTTGGAGGTATCATTTAAAGTGCTTCTAGGTTGAAAGGATTAGCCCAGTAGTTCTCAACCTTTTTAATGCCGCGACCCCAACCGGTCGTAAGTCAAGGACTAAACCGGTTGTAAGTCAAGGACTAAACCGGTCGTAAGTCAAGGACTACCCAACCGGTCGTAAGTCGAGGACTTTCCCTGGCCGGGAGTGCTGCGCATGCGTGGTTCCGCCCCCTGCGCCGGCCGAGGCGTAGCTGGCAAGCGGCAGAGACGGAGCAGGCTGACCACCAGCTGGCCCAGCCCAAGGGAGGTAAGGCACCCGCCGGAAAAGGGGAAAAAAATGGCGGACAAAAACAATGGACAAAAAAAATGGCGGACAGCCTTGCTTGGCGACCCCCATGAAATGGTCGATCGACCCCAAATGGGGTCCCGACCCACAGGTTGAGAACCACTGGATTAGCCGGTGACATCACTGTTGCCCCAGAGAGACACCTGTGGGGACTGCTTTCATGTCACCATCAAGGAGCTGGAGCAAATGACAGGAGCTCACCCCACCATGCAACAGAACTCAGATCTCAAATGTGGGCTTGCTAACTTTCGACCCAGCATCCTAACCAATGTGAGCTACTGTGCTTCCACCATTGTACTAGGGAGAATATCCACCTACAGCATCTTCCTGTATTGATACTGCCCAATACAGGCACCTGCTCGCTTCAGTTGGGCAGTCAGAGTGACCTTCACACCTTGAGCAGGTGATCCTGCTCAGATTATACAGGTGTTCTGCACTCAAGAACTAAACAACACTCGCTATGGTAAAGGAGCCCAGCGGGATTTGAAGACTGTGGTTTATAAAAGCATATGCCTGTCAATAAAATGTATTAGTCCAAAATAAACTAACATTGCAGCCTAACCACAAGGTAGGCAGATTACATTTTTCTTTTGTGGCATTTGCAAGAACTAAACAAATGTGTAGGTTACTATTCATTCTATACAACCGTGTCCACTGTTTGTGCTTTCAGCAGTGTACCAATTCTTGCCTAGCATCGTAGTCGGTTTCTATTTTTTGAACCCCCATCTTTCTTCTAGGTGACACCTTGTTTGTGGCTGGGTGTGGAAAGTTCTTTGAAGGAACCCCAGAAGAAATGTACAGAGCTTTGATTGAGGTCTTGGGGCGCCTCCCTCCTGAAACGGTATTTTTGTATAAATACTAAACCTCTTGGGGTGGGGTGGGGCTCAAAGACAGTGACCTGGATTTAAACAGCATTCTAAACCTGGACGAACAAAAACAGAGTTTTTTTACAAGTCCCAATCACAAAGGCCAAATATATCCCTCCCTGGCCCCATAAGACATCCCCCTACACACACCCCATTTTAAGCAATTGAGGCAAGTAACATTGTCAAATATTCATGAATCTGTCATTCATTTGCAATTGTTAAATAATGTTGTGGAAGGCATCTGGTGAGGCTGACCTGCAGTTTCTGAATTGGTGCCTTCTAATTTTCTCTTTTTCTGCTTCTTTCCCGGCTAGAAAGTCTATTGTGGCCACGAATATACCATCAATAACTTAAAGTTTGCCCGGCACGTGGAACCAAATAATGCTGCCATCCAACGAAAGCTGTCATGGGCGAAGGCAAGAGACTTTACACTTTCCTTCCTTGGAAAAAACAGGAACGGCTCTTAAGAAGTTTCAGCTTGCTCTCTATGACTGTAGGAAACTCCCATTTCAATTTTCCCAATGCATTAATGCGGCGGTTGACCCTCGCAGCCCGCTGTCCGGCCTTCTTTCTGTTTTGGTTTTCCATGATTTGTTCAGGCTGGCAGAAATGGCCAGTCTTTCTACCGGGAGGGGAAAAATGGCAAAGAAATAAAAACCAAAGACTCTTTCTATGTTGCTTATGCCCACAACTGATGCAGCAGGTTGATGCAGCTGCACAATAGATGCGTCCCTCAAGGCTTCTGTGTGTTGGAATTTTCCCAAGCTCTTACCTTTTTTTTTTTTTTTTGTAGGCCAAATACGATGGAGGTGAGGCAACCATCCCATCCACCATTGGTGAAGAATTCACATACAACCCCTTCATGAGAGTGAGGTAATTTCTCCATAACAGGATCGTGATGGAGAGATGGCTGTTTCCCAGCAGGTTTGGAAAAAAAAAGCTGCCTCCTGACACTCAACAGAGGATCATAAACCAGCAATCAGTAGCTGATAAAGAACATTCTTCTTTTATTTCAGCCCCAAATGTAGGAACTCTCCTTTTATGGAAAGCCTCCACGTCCCCGTTAAAAGGCCAGGTTTTGGAGATGTAAAAAATTCAGACCACGTTGCTGAGGTTGAGAATCACTGCCCTAATGACTCTTTTTTTCTTTCTGGACAGAGAAACAACTGTGCAGCGCCATGCCCAGGAAACGGACCCCGTTCGGACCATGGGAGCCATACGCAAAGAGAAAGACAACTTTAAAGTGCCGAAAGAGTAAATGAATCAGATCCCCTGCTGCTTTTCTTTTTCTGTTATTTAGTTCAGGAAATTGGTGTTTTATTGTCCTGTTTTATTGAGTTCATTCACATTATGGAATTCAGTAGCGGGGGGAAAAAAAGTCACCAAAGCACTTTGCTCTTTAAAAAAAAAAAAATATTATCGTGCCCTTGGGACTCAGCTGATTATTATTTATATTATTATTTTTAGCGTGATGCACAGAAGTTGTATGGATGTATCTGCAGGGGAGAGGAGGGTCTGTGGGTCTTGTCATCGGGGTCCGGTGCCAACGGACCTTGTTCCGGTGACCTAGGCTTTCTGGGAAGGTGACTTTGAACCTTCTGCCTCTTGAGTTGAAATGCACATTTGAAAAACTCTTGTGATTTTCCTGAACTTCAGAATGAACTTTTCTAACTTGGCAAAGGAGCATTTTGTGCTATTCTAAATGCTCCTTTCATCTAGACATTTGAAGTAATCTGCATGCGCTGTTCGCATGTAGTTCCCCTGAGCACACCTGCCTGTCTCTCAAGGAACTAGCAGCAGGCTGGGAAATGCACAGAGGAGAGGTGATGCTGTCAGGAACAAGATAATTGAGGCATTTGTATATCTTTAAATAGGAAAATGGTGATTGTTTTAACAGCACAGCACTTTAAAAAGGAAAAATAACCTTAAAATCTATTTTAACTATCGTGGCTTCAACAAGAAGTGACTAGCAACTTCATTAAATCTTTTCAGCACTCTGGAAAAACTCTGAATTTTCAGAGATCCTTGTCTGCTGGGGAAGCAGTGACAAATGGAAAAATTGTGTGTTCTTTCTTTCTTTTGCTTTATTTAAGCTGCCAAGGCACTTTGCACTTGCGAAGCCTTCAATGTAGACAACCTCCTTATAAGCTTGAATTGTCATTCCCTGTTGATTCAGCTAATGTACATGTAAATAAATATATCTAATAAATATTACTTTAAGAGATTAAGATGTTTGTAAACCATCATGACCTCATCTGTCTTGGAAACCCTAAGAAGGAGCCTGGCCAAAGGAAACATGAGTCTGTCCATGTCAAATTCTCAGGATACCTTCTTAAAACTGTCACTTCCTCTGTACTCTAATTTTACAAGCACCCTGCCTTGAGTTTGCACTGGCTGTGAACCAGTGGTATGATTTTGGGTTTTTTCCTTCATCCTCCTCCAAACTTCAACATGTTTTACAAGGTGTAATGGATCTTTTTCCTGAATGTTTTCTAACCCTTCCTGAAATCACCAATGACTTGTATTTGTTGTTGTTAGTTGCGAAGTCGTGTCCGACCCATCGTGACCCCATGGACAACGTTCCTCCAGGCCTTCCTGTCCTCTACCATCTTCTGGAGTCCATTTAAGCTCACGCCTACTGCTTCAGGGACTCCATCCATCCACCTGCTTCTCTTGCCCTCCATCTTTCCCTGCATTAGGCTCTTCTCCAGTGAGTCCTTCCTTCTCATTAGGTGGCCAAAGTACTTGAGTTTCAGCTTCAGGATCTGGCCTTCTAAGGAGCAGTCAGGGTTGACTATACGTACTTTTGTTGGCAGGGTGATGTCTCTGCTTTTAAGTAGGCTGTCTAGATTTGCCATTTGGCTTGAACTAAATAATGACAATAGAGCATCTCTTTTAACTTTGTGAAATGAAAACAGTCTTAGGGCATCACTGGGAATTTTCACAGAGTTGGATTTGAAAGCTAAGCTGGGTTGGGAAGGGATATGTTTCTATGATTCTGTTTTATAATACGTGGACGGAAGATCAACAAGAAAACCACACTGAGATGTAAAAAATATCCCAGAAGCAAGCAGCGGTCAGCTATCTCCATGTGACTGCAAACACTCCATGAAGCAAGGACATGAACCGAGACCCCGGAAAGAGTGCAGAGAAGAGCAACAAAGATAAGGGGTCTGCAGTGTTGTCCCCAATTCGGATCTGAGCCTGGTGCTGAGGCCGATGAAGAACACCAGACACGAGGTGCAGGTTTTGTTGTCTTTTATTGAAGCGCTCCAAGAAAAGGGATCCTGGCCAAAATGCCAAGGAACCTCGAACCACAGAATTAATAAAGCTTTATACATTTTCTCTGAAGCAGAAGGCGGAATAAGGTGGGATATATAAGAAATATCACCTAATAAAACATTTCAATCACAATCTAACAATTATTCTATTGGTCTCTAGCATTCCCTATTCCTAAGCCTGGGCTAATGAATGCTTCAGGAGTTATCTAATACACATACTATTTGCTCCAGGCCATCTCTATTCCTAGCTTCTAGCTGAGCTTGCAAGATGCCTAAGTCTTTTGTTACTTTTATCAGCTTTTTGACCACACAGGATTGTTACAAGCTTTACACATGCATATTCCCTGTGAATAAGCATTCTTCGTTCTTGCCAGACAAACTCCCCTGTTACAGCTTTCCTGGTTCCCTTTCAAGTGTATGCCATAATCTTGCTTTGTTTTGACAGACAGCCCATCAGCAGGATAAAGAACGGTTAACCAAACAAAATATGTCTAGTGATCTAGTCCAGGGGTAGGGAACCTTGGCTCTTTTATGACTCGTGAACTTCAACTCCCAGAATTCCTGAGCCAAGGTTGCCTACCCCTGATCTAGTCTAATGAAGAGAAAGGGGGGGAAGGGGATTAGGGGTATTAAAGGGGGGGGAAGGGGATTAGGGGTATTAAAACAAAATTGATGTATTCATATGTTATAGGTAAATAATAATTGTACTGATAAGAGGAAATGCTCGGCTGGTACCCCAACTTGCACTCGAGGAGGTGGTCAGGAAGAGGGGGGATGTAGACGTGGGAAGGAGGAAGGAGGAGAGGCTGTGGGCTAGAGGTAGGAAGGAAAGGCAAGTGGATGAGGGCGGAGGCAGGGCGGGGACTGCCAAGCGTTTCCGATAATGTATTGAGTTGGATTGTTTCTTTTTTTGGGTTTGTGTTATAAATGCATCATAGTACTTATTGTTTAATTATAAAAATTAATAAAATTTTATTAAAAAAAAAAAGAGAGAAAGATTAGGGATGACATGATAGCTGTCTTCCAGGACTTGTAGGGCAGTCACAGAGAGGATCGACCAGCACTTGAGGGCAGGACAAGGACTAAAACCCAGTGGAAGACCATGAGAGATCCAGTCTAGAACTAAGGAGAAAATTCCAGACAGTGAGAACAATTGATCAGTGGAACAGCCTGCCTCCAAAATTTGTGGATGCCCTCGGAAGTTTTTAAGAAGGGGAAAACCATTTGGAATTTAAGAAGCCACCAAGTCTCCTCTTTTTTTCCACAGAGGGCAAATTTTGGCTGCTTTTGGCTGGTCTCCAAAAGCTCGGCAGTTTACTTGAGGCTGGAAAGCCACCAGGGAATATCAGAGTGGTTATCCCTAGAATAACAGGGTTGGAAAGGACCTTGGAGGTCTTCTAGTCCAACCCCCTGCTCAAGCAGGAGACCCTGTAGCATTCCAGGCAAATGGCTGTAAATGACTATGTAGAGATTCATCAGTCATCCTTTGGTTGTCCCAAAGGTGCTTTTGTCACGAGGCAACCGGACTTCCTTGTTTTTCTTTGAAGACGTTTCGCTTCTCATCCAAGAAGCTTCTTCAGCTCTGACCGAATGGTGGAGAATTCCACCAGAACTGAAGAAGCTTCTTGGATGAGAAGCGAAACGTCTTCAAAGGAAAGTCCGGTTGCCTGGTGACAAAAGCACCTTTGGGGCAAATGTTTTCTTTGAAACCTCCAGTCTTGGGGCGCCCACGACTTCTGGAGGGAATACCGGGGCATCCCGGGTCGCGGCGGCAAAGGTCACTGGGCTTTTGCTCCAGAAGCGGACGGGGGGCGTCAAAATACCCCCTTTAAGCCCGGACTGAGCGACTCACTCCCGCCCCCGGTTGTCCGCCCGGTCGCCTAGCGCAGGGGTAGGCAACCTTGGCCCTTTTATGACTCGTGGACTTCAACTCCCAGAATTCCTGAGCCAGCCTGGCTCAGCTTGGAAACCTCTCCCTTTCCCCTCAGCATGGCTGGCTCAAGAATTCTGGGAATTGAAGTCCCCGAGTCATAAAAGAGCCAAGGTTGCCTACCCCTATAGCGGCAGAGCTGCGCATGCGTAGAAGCGCCGCGAGCCTTGGCCTGCCGGAAGCCGCGGGGGGAGGAGCCCTGGGACAGCCCTGGGTTTGGTCCCCGCCCTCTGGTTGCCGTCCCACGCCCGTGGCTCTTCCGAGCGTGCGTCCCCCTCCCTTTTCTGCGGAGGCGCTTCGCTTTGGGAGATGCGTTCTGCGCATGCCCGGAAGGCAGGAGGG
>NW_015387566.1:58760-126732 GCF_001527695.2 Protobothrops mucrosquamatus
TTTTAATGAATGTGGTTTTCCTTTGGGCAGTTTGCTTCCATGACCCTTGAATCTCTGGAGCATGAAGGTCAAAGTGATTTCAATTTTGGAAGACAATTACATGTACCTGATCATCGAAGAAACCACCCGACAGGCCGTTGCAGTGGATGCTGCTGTTTCCAAGCGGGTAAATGGGGTCAGAAAGAGGCTTGGAAGAAATGATAAAATAGGGGCCGGCGGTAGGGGTTGGTTTCCTTTGCAGCAGCTCTCAAAGCCCTTAGGGCAGTGGTGGCGAATCTATGGCGCGCGTGCCATAGGTGGCACCCAGAGCCCTCTCTGTGGGCATGCGCGCCATGCCCCGGAGATGGCAACCGTTCCTCTTCAACCAGCCACCCGCTAACTTGCTGAGGTCCCAGGTGGCCGGATACATCCCAGCACGGCTGGTTTCCCTCCCTCCCTGCCATCCCATCCCTCCTGGCCTCGCATGCTCTCCTTTTCGCGGGCACGACCCACTGCATCGCCGCCTCAGCTGTCGGCCAGCCGTCCAGCTCAGAGGCGGCTTCTCTGAACTGCTGGCAGCGGGCTGGGCTGCGGAGCCCCAGAGTGCACCGGTCGAGGGGCCAGCAGGCTGTGGCTGCTGACGGACACTGTCGGCCCCCTTGCGCCCCTGCCTCGCTTTGTCCTACGACAGTGGTTCTCAACCTTTTTAATGCCGCGACCCCAACCGGTCGTAAGTCGAGGACTAAACCGGTCGTAAGTCGAGGACTAAACCGGTCGTAAGTTGAGGACTAAACCGGTCGTAAGTCGAGGACTACCCAACCGGTTGTAAGTCGAGGACTTTCCCTGCCCGGGAGCGCCGCGCATGCGTGGTTTCGCCCCCTGCGCTGGCCGAGGCGTAGCTGGCAAGCGGCAGAGACGGAGCAGGCCGACCACCAGCTGGCCCAGCCCAAGGGAGGTAAGGCACCCGCCGGAAAAGGGGGAAAAAAATGGCGGACAAAAAAAATGGCGGACAGCCTTGCTTGGCGACCCCCGTGAAATGGTCAATCGACCCCAAATGGGGTCCCGACCCACAGGTTGAGAACCACTGGCCTACGACAATGGCACCCCCGCCCTGCCTTGCCTCGCCTCACCCTGCAGGACGAGCCTTCTGCCCACCGCCCCACCTTCCAGAGACCCCCTGGATCTCCCCCAACCCTGCCCGGCCTCCACAGGGGTCCCTCCCCATGAACAACATCGAGGTGACCACGCCCACTTTGGCCACACCCACCCAACCTGCCATGACCACCACAGCCACGCCCACCCAGTGGGCCACGCCCACCTGGCACCCGGCAATAAATAAGTGGGTTTTGGGTTGCAGTTTGGGCACTCGGTCTCTAAAAGGTTCGCCGTCACTGTCTTAGGCTAACTTCTTAGTCCGCGTGATTAAACCATAGCCTGTTGCACACGACCCAGCCCGTTTGGATTGAGTCTACAAAGAACCGCAGTTAAGCATATCACACACCTAATCACCGAGCTAGGCCGGTTGAAGGTGGGGATGGGAGTTCCAGATTGGGGCAGGGGGGTGGAGGTGGGAGTGGGCAAAGTCAGGCAGGCCCAACTGCATGATCAAAGCTCTGTCCCTTTTGCAAGGGATGCTTGACTGTGGAGATTCTCAGCCAATCCAGATCACGGTTGCCCCAAAGGTGCTTTTTAAAAAGGCAACTGGACTTCCTTTGTTTTTCCTTTGCAAGACAAAGGCCACTTTTGTAAAGACAGCAAAGTTCACATTTTGGACAGAGAGGGCCGCTGGTTTGAAAGAGGGACCGAAGAGGCCACCTACATGAAAATTGAACAGCCTTCTCTCAACCGAGGGGGAGGGATACAACATCAACTATCCCCTGTTTACAACACCATCCATTTCAGCAGCTCCAAGAAGGCTGCACACCCATTTGCACTATTCAGGTGACCCTGAAGGCACAGATAAGCCTCCAAGTGGCCTCAATGACTCTCAGACAGAGCACTAACGACCAGATGACTGCAAGGAATATACAGTAAATCCTTCCATCCTCCACCATTCAGTCAGAAGTGAAGAAGCTTCTTGGATGAGAAGTGAAACGTCTTCAAGGAAAAAACAAGGAAAGTCCAGTTGCCTTCTGAAAAAGCACCTTTGGGACAAGTGATGCATCTTCACTTTTTAATACAACCCCTTCCCTCATGAATTGAAGAGGAAGTTACTCAAGGCCTGAATATGCAGAATCACAATGGGCTAGGTTAAGGTAAGGTAAGATAAGATAAGGTGAATAACTCATGGACTTGAATATTGGCCTGCCTACTCTTAGTCCAGCATTTTCACCACTCTACCTCACTCTCTGGCTGTCCTGGGCAGAAGCTGCAGGAGATCCTAACACAGTGGTTCTCAACCTGTGGGTCGGGACCCCATTTGGGGTTGATCGACCATTTCATGGGGGTCGCCAAGCAAGGCTGTCCGCCATTTTTTTTGTCCGCCATTTTTTTGTCCGCCATTTTTTCCCCTTTTCCGGCGGGGGCCTTACCTCCCTTGGGCTGGGCCAGCTGGTGGTCGGCCTGCTCCATCTCTGCCGCTTGCCAGGTACGCCTCGGCCGGCGCAGGGGGCGGAACCACGCATGTGCGGCGCTCCCGGGCAGGGAAAGTCCTCGACTTACGACCGGTTGGGTAGTCCTCGACTTACGACCGGTTTAGTCCTCGACTTACGACCGGTTTAGTCCTCGACTTACGACCGGTTGGGGTCGCGGCATTAAAAAGGTTGAGAACCACTGGCCTAACAAGATGTGTACCTTGCTGAGGGGCCTCTGTAGAAGAAATGGCATACTGAAGGTGTAGCCAATGACTGCAGAAAAAAAAGAAGAGACGATGATTAGGCTGTCTGTTTGTAATGCGATTTGAGACGATTTGAGATTTCTCACAAATGCTCTATTCAGTTGCTCCTAGCAAGGAGACCATAAGAGAGTGGTTTCCGGCGAGTTTAGACTCTAGGACAGGGGTCTTCAAACTTGTGCCTTTTATGACTTGTGGACTTCAACTCCCAGAATTCCTCAGCCAGCAACGCTGGCTGAGGAATTCTGGGAGTTGAAGTCCACAAGTCATAAAAGGCACAAGTTTGAAGACCCCTTCCTTTCCCAATTGCTTTCAGAAATTAATTATTAACTGATTTTCAGCTATTGGAAGTCTTCGGATCAACAAGTCCCTGAGTGAGTTTCCTTTGATTCTTGGGGAAAGACATTTGAAATAGCAACAGCACTTAGACTTTGTATACCGCCCCATAGTGCTTTTCAAAACTCTAGGCGGTTTACAGAGTGGGCACATGTCCCCCAACAATCTGGGTCCTCATTTAACCAGCCTCAGAAGGATGGAAGGCTGAGTCAACCTTGAGCCCCATCAGGATCGGACTGCTGGCGGTCGGCAGAATCGGCCTGCAATACTGCCTTCTCATTATTGCGCCACTACAGCCCATGAATACAAATTGAAGGACTTAAAAAAAAAACATCTTTTGGAATAAATCTAGGTGCACTATGCTCTTTCTGTGTGTTTTTTTTCCCCCTAGCTCCTGGAGATCATCCAAAGAGAGGACGTTATTCTAAAAGCCATTCTGACTACCCATTACCACTGGTAAGTGTGTTTGCGTGGCTCTTGCCCTGGTTGTTTGGGAGAAGAGAACCACAGCCTTCCTCCCTCTTCAGATTCAAGGTGGGCTGAATTCATGGGGTACAAACGAAACAGCCCCTCTACAAATCCAAGGGGAGGAATTTTTCAGTAGTTAAGAGGTAGCTCAATTCTGGAGAAATTATTGAAGAATAATTTTTAAATTTGTTAAAACTGGGGACAAAAGAAATCAAAGAGCTTCTCTGCCTGCCAATGGGGTGGAAACCTTTTGAAAAACTAGAAGAGTTGTGCTTTCTCTTTGACAAGCCTCGTGTCTCTCCTCCAAGCTGGACATTTGGAGAGAAAAACTATTTCCTCTTCCTCCCCTTTCCCAAGGGACCATGCAAGAGACAATGAAGAACTGGCCAAAGTTTACCCCGGCCTGGAGGTATATGGTGGGGACGCACGGGTGGGAGCTCTGACACACCAGGTGACTCATGAGGAGGAATTAAAGGTAAGCGTGGAATGGACCACTCCTGCAGTATTATTGGGGTATCATAGTATGACTGAATTACAGAGAAGTCCAAAACTACCCACAGGGATTTCATTCGTATGTGACACCATTGCACCCATGACACAAATTGATTTCTTCTTTCCCCCCAGCGCGTGCCCAGATGATGCAATTCACACTGTTTGCACTTTCCTTCATGCGTTAGGGTTAGCGCAGGGGTAGGCAACCTCGGCTCTTTTATGACTCATGGACTTCAACTCCCAGAATTCCTGAGTCAGCTATGCTGACTCAGGAATTCTGGGAGTTGAAGTCCATGAGTCATAAAAGAGCCGAGGTTGCCTACCCCTGCGGCTCACTCTCTGTTGACTCTCTTCAGCAATTGGCAGGGGTAGGCATGTAGAGTGCAGTTGAAGTTTGCAACCTCCTGGCCTTTTCCTGTCTACCTTTTGCCTGCCCTTTGTGACAGCTGGTCCATGCTCAGCCTGTTGTGCTGCTGGCGGCTGCTTGGCTTTCTTTGTGACTTGACTTCTCCGCAGAGTGTTTTCCTCCACCGTCACCTTGGAGGAATTGACGTTTGAGGGTGGAGGGTCGTTCTCCGAGCTCGTGGGTTGGTTTCCGAATGTTTTGTTACCAGTCTAGGTAATATCTTCAGCGAATTTAGGAGATGTCAGTATCCATGTTCTTCTGCTTATAAGAACTTCGTGTGATCAGTAGATCCTTGTGATGGGGAGGTCACGTCAGGTATGGATCATTGGGAGGTGACCTCCCCATCACAAAACCAACTGACTACACAAAGCCCTTATAATCAGAAGAACACTGACATTGTTGTTGTTAGTTGTGAAGTCGTGTCCGACCCATTGCAACCCATGGACAATGTTCCTCCAGGCCTTCCTATCCTCTACCATCTTCTGGAGTCCATTGAAGCTCACGCCTCTTGCTTCAGTGACTCCATCCAACCACCTCCTTCTCTGTCGTCCCCTTCTTCTCTTGCCCTCCATCTTTACCAGCATTAGGCTCTTCTCCAGTGAGTCCTTCCTTCTCATTTGGTGGCCAAAGTACTTGACTTTCAACTTCAGGATCTGGCCTTCTAAAGAGCAGCAGTCAGGGTTGATCTCCTCTAGGACTGACCGGTTTGATCGCCTTACAGTCCAGGGGACTCGCAGGAGTCTTCTCCAGCACATTGACACTGACAACCCCTAAATTCTGCTGAAGATGTTACCCAGCCTGGTGGTGAAACGTTCAGAAACAAACCCACAAGCTTGGAGAATGGACCTTCGCCCTCATCCGACACCTGAGCTACAGATATTTGCCACTATTGAACTGATGCTTTCCCGGGATCGATTTGGTCACACCACTCGCTAAGGCAAAGGCTGCCTTCCCATCGTGCACAGAACCACGAAGGAACCCAGCCTATTTTGGCCTAGCCTGGAATGTTGTGGGAACTCAGCAAGTGTACGGGAGTTGGAAATTTTTCAAGCATGGTTGGCAGCTGTCTTGGGATTTGACATAGAAACTCTTTCTTTTGGACAGTTTGGCAGCATCAATGTGCGGTGCCTTCTCACGCCAGGCCACACCGCCGGACACGTCTGCTACTTCATGTGGGAAAACGATTCTCTGAATGCTCCTGCAGCTTTCACAGGTCGGTCCTGAGAAATGAATGGCAGTTATGGTCCCGGTTGATGACATGCTGGAGCCTAGGAAACGGGGAAATTGCTCATACGCACAAAGCTGTTGAAGCAGCTTTGGGGTTAACTCGCTTTCTAGGTTCACACAATAGGGTACATGCAGCACAGCAAGATGCCCAAATTATGTCAACAAGATTAGGTGACCAAGTTTAGCAGAATGCATCTGCTGGGTATATAAATGATGTAAGCAGCATGTTGTGTGAATAGTTCCAGCCCTTTTGTGCTTCTTTGCATCGCCTATTTCCCAGCATCCTTAACTGAAAGCAACAGTGTAAGTGTCAAGGAAAAGAACCATTGCTTATCAGTAAAGCATGTACTTTGCACAAAACTGGCCTGATTGATCATTGTTGAAAAGGCGGGATATAAATTGGACGAACAAGTAAATACAGGCAGTCCTCAACGTACGAACACAACGGAGCCCAAAAATTCTGTTGCTAAGTGAAAAATGTGTTTACATTTTGCCCCATTTTACTTTTCTCGCCACATTTGTTAAGTGAATCACTGCAGTTGTTAAATTAATAACACGGTTGTTAAGTGAATCGGGTTTCCCCGCTGACTTTGCTTGTCAGAAGGTAGCAAAAGACCCCAAGTGACCCCAAGACACTGCAACTGTCATAAATATGCGTCGGTTACCAGGCATTTGAATGTAAATCACGTGACCCTGGGGATGCTGCAACGGTCATATGTGTGAAAAAGGGTCATAAGTCACCTTTTTCAGTGCCGTTGTAACTTTCAATAGTCTGTTGTAATAGAATGCAATATGACACTCGGTTGCTGGGAGGGTGTTTTCATTACCGTGCTGATGCTTCTTGGGTAACAATCTGCCAAGTGACTGAGTTGTTGGGGGGAGGGAATTGGGAGGTGTGTGTTCTGGCTTGATTGTACATTATCCCTTTGTTCTTAGGCGACACCTTATTTGTCGGTGGTTGTGGGAGACTCCTGGAATGCCCAGCTGAACAGCTGTACAAGAGCCTGACGGAGGTCCTGGGCGGGTTGCCAAAGGAGACTGTAAGTTTGAGTGGCTTCTGACGCCGCTGATGTGCCAGGTCCCAAATCTGAGGAAAGAGCCCTGCCTTCTTGTGGTTCCCACTTGAGGTCCCCAAGGTGCTTTTTCACGAGGCATCTGGACTTTCTTGTTTTTCTTTGAAGATGTTTCGCTTCTCATCCAAGAAGCTTCTTCAGCTCTGACTGGATGGTGGGGAAGGGAAGGATTTATACTCCTTGCAGACCGCTGGTCATTTGCATTCTTTTAGAGAGTCGTTGAGGCCACTTGGAGGTTGACCTGTGTCCTCAGGGTCACCTGAGCGGTGCAAATGGGTGTGGAGCCTTCTTGGCTGCTGGATGTTTTCTGCCCTGGGTCCCTTCACTGTTGAAGACAGGCGCAGGCTGTTGGGGATGAGTCTGTGTGGTCTGCATCTCAAACTGAAATGCAAATGGTTCAGAAATGTCTTCAAAGAAAAACAAGGAGGTCCAGTTGCCTCCTGAAAAAGCACCTTTGGGACAACCATGATCTGGATGACTGGGAATCTCCATAGACATTCCCACTTGAGGGCCAGCAGTGGGGATAGAGGAGCATAGAGGGTTTAGGCCAGGGGTCGGCAACCTTAAACACTCAAAAGAGCCACTTGGACCTGTTTCCCAGAGAAAAGAAAACACTGGGGGCCGCAAAACCTGCACGCACACACGCAAGGAGCAGGAGCTTGATTGAAGAGTTTAATTAAAAAGAAATAGAGTTCTCTCCCTCCATCCCTCCCTCTCTCTCTGCCTCCCTCCCTCTCTCTCCCTCTCTTTGTCTCCCTCCCTCTCTCTCTCTCCCCCCTCTCCTTCTCTCCGATCTTCTGCTCACCTGGCAAGCTGGCTTCATGCTGTTCTCCGACAAGCTGACACACATTTTTATTGGGCTGGCTCTCTCCTGCCCTATGGTCTGCCAGTCCTCTTCCCCCACTCAGTGTGTGTGTGTGTCTGTGTGTGAGAGAGAGAGAGACAGAGAGACAGACAGAGACAGAGAGAGTTGCTGCTTCCTGCTGAGACGCAGCAAAGGCAGGAGCCCCGCCCAATAAGCTTGTCCGAGAACAGTGTGAGGCCACTCTCTTTTTTACACACACACACACAGAGAGAGAGAGAGAGAGAGAGAGAGAGAGAGAAGGGAAGGGAAGGGAAGCGCAAGTGCCTCTCTCTGTCTCTGTCTCTGTCTCTCTCTCTGCAAATGGCGGAGGAGGCTGGGAGTCGCAGGAGAAGGCTCAAAGAGCCATCTGCGGCTCTGGAGAAGGTGAAGCGGATAGTTGTCAAAACAACCCTAGAGGACAAGAATACAAATTAAAACATCCCCAATAAATGGTGGGTAATATCACATAATATTTTTTTTGATTGCCCCATCCCAGATAAAGGGAGAACTTGGAAGAGGGTCAGTTCTTAACTTTAAAAAAATTAGCCGTATTGTATGAATCGCTTTTGTCTTTTTGTGTTTTCACTTCCTCAAAAGTGTGAGAAACCGCATTTCTAGTTTTGGACAAATGTCACCCGGGACCTTGGCGATCACAGCAAAGAGGTTTGGGGAATGGAAGGGATTCCACGGCGAATTACTCCTAATGTGGTAGCCTGAAAAAAAAAATTCCTTTTCAGAAAATCTTCTGTGGACATGAGTACACAACCCAGAATTTGAAGTTTGCCTTAAAGGTGGAACCAGAGAATGAATTTGTGAAAGAAAAGCTCATTTGGGCTAAAGTGAGTGATTCTGTTTATACTGTTCCCCCACTTTTTCATCTTTCTGAAATGAGAACAAGATGGAAAGTTGACCCTTTATTAAAAAAAAATCAGAATTATAGACCAGTAACCTCAGTCTCTAATTAGCTTAGTGGTTGCTTCAAATATCCTGCTGGACTCTGGATTGTTTAAATCATGGCTTCCGGTATAAGCCAACATTGGTGGCAGAAGCCATCATTCTCAACTACTGAACAATGGAATACAAATTTTGATTGCTGGCAGTGGTGTTTGTGGGGGTATGTGGTTAAAAAAAACCCCCAACTCTGGATGGTTGAAAGCCCCCCTTTTATGCTTCCATTGTTTTGTTTAGATTTTTTTTTAAAAAAAAAACAAAGTATTTGGAAATACCCCCGTTTGCTCAGTCAGGGGCAAGAGCGGGCCTACTCATCTCCTAAGCCTTTTGTTGATCCTCAGGGTCAACCACTAGGATGTGGAAAAGGTCTCGTTATTTTTTTAATAATTAAGGAGAAACTTCCTCACAGTGAGAACAATTAACCAGTGGAACGGCTTGCCTCCAGAAGTTGTGGGGGCTCCATCACTGGAGGCTTTTAAGAAGAGACTGGACAGTCATTTGTCTCGAATGGTAATAGGGTCTCCTTCTTGTGCAAGGGGTTGGACTAGACTAGAAGACCTCTGAGGTCCCTTCCAGCTCTATTCTGAATTAAATCAAATCATTGATTTATTCTTTCACAGCTCCGAGAAGATGAAGACCTCCCAACGGTGCCTTCTACTTTGGCTGAGGAGTTCCTCTACAACCCATTTCTTCGCATCTTGTGAGCCCACCTTTCTTTAGTGGAGGGGGGGGCGTTTTTTTTTCTTTGGTTTCTGTCCCAGCTTTCCTCCAGGAACTCAGGGCCATGTGTTTAGCGCCCACCACTCACCCCAGCCACCCGTCAGATTGGTGGGCTAAGGGACTGACTAACCCAACTTTCATGGCTGAGAGTGGGCTTCTGGGTATTGCTGCACTTCAGAGATAAGCAGAGCACGTCCGGAGTGGATCTGAACTTGGGTTTCCCCAGATCATCCAACTTCTGAATCCTGTCCCTCAGGCTATTAAGGGTCTTGTTTTGTCTGGGTTCACACAATACGCTGTATGCCAAACAGAAATTATCCCTTTAGATTTCATTAGGGTGGAACATGTTCTAACAAGATGCCAAAGAGTTGGGTTCTCACGACAGTTTTACTGTTTGGTGCAAACCCAGCCAAGGCTTACTTTCATCTTGAATTAGAATATGCAGCATCTTGGATTTAGAAGCACAAAGTGGAGCCACAGGGTGCTCATCTTACGCATCTTCTCTGGGATCATAAACACTCCACAGCTAGAGCACAATCTCGAGAAAAGATGCTGAGTACCTAAGACAATCGGGAATAGGTAGGCAATGAGATTGGCCATTGGCCATTCGCTGGATTATTCATCGAGCTAAGGCAGGATAAACTAACCTCATTACAGCAAAGCCTCATGCCAGAATCAGCCTTTGTGGTTTATTCCAGGATATTTGCAACGACAGCATCAGAGAGACCACAGTTCTGGACTTGATCATGTGATTGAAGCCCTGCTCCTTTTGCATTTAAACATAAACAAGGAAAGGGCTTCAATCACACGCTTATCTACCGCTTCATAGTGCTTTGCAGCCCTCTCTCTAAGCGGTTAACAGAGTCATCATATTGCCCCCAACCATCTGGGTCCTCATTTTACCGACCTCGGAAGGACAGAAGGCTGAGTCAATCTTGAGCGGGCCAGGATCGAACTCCTGGCAGTGAGCAGAGTTAGCCTGCAATACTGCATTCTAACCACTGTGCCACCACAAACACCCCTGCTCTGCAAAACAGACCACGAAACCAATTATAATTCAAGACGGTGATGGTGTTGCATTCAGATTCTAAGGACAATTCTGGCACCTCCTACCCCTGCTGGGGAGCCAGTTGGTGTTTGCAAAAAGGCCTCCAGCTCCTTGCTCCCTCCTGTACATCTGTGTAGTAGTGTGATAACATCTGAAGTTTTGGCGGAAACCTCTCTCTCGGGTTTGCTAAGTGGGCCCTTTGCTGTTCCAGGGAAGAACCAGTCCAGAAATTCACGGGCAAGTCGGCTCCCGTCGAGGCCTTCGCGGCTCTCTGCAAGGCCAAAGAGAGTTTCCGGAAACCCAAAGAGCAGCTCAGTCCTCAGGCTATGCTGGCATTTGAATGGGGGCTGTTTGACCCCCTCCTGCAAAAGTGAACCCCTTCCTGCCGTGGTGAGGACACAGGTGCTGTGGATGAAGGGCTGACTCCCTCCTCCCCGTGCCCTTAGAATCAAATGCCGCAGGGGCTTGTGGCAAGGCAAAGTTGCCTTCCCCCATTTCACGGAGGAGGAAAGCGGCATCCTTGACTTCCCAGTTCTTGCTGAGAAATATGACGACGAGCGCCGAAGTAACTCCTTCATTCTGTGCAGAAGGCAGGCGCCACGGAGCCGTGCAAAACGGAGGAGGGAAGTAAATTGTTGCCTGCCTCCCAATTTACTATGAATTGAATGACAGCTATTTGCTCACTTTTAATTAATTTTTTTTAAAAAAAAATTGTTTTGTTGGGGTTTAAATCCAGCCTTTCCTTCAGGTGCTCAAAGCAAGCATACATAGCATTCGTTCCTCCAAATTTCCCCTCCATAGCCCTGTCCGATGATTGAGACTGAATCATTGAGACAGTTGGTGAGACTGACCCCAGGACCTCTCACTCCCTTCTGTGGCTGAGGATAGCTTTGAGCATGAGGCTCAAAGGACAGGCTGAAGCTGCACCATCCTTCTCAAAATGAGCCAGCTGGGGTGGGGTGGAATCTTTTGAGTTAGAAAGAAAAACCCTGCTGTAATTAAGCAGCTGAGTAAGGCAGATTTGGTTGCCTTCTGCACATCCTGCAGCCCAAATCCCTCGCTGGGCATCAATTCAATACTTTGTAGAAATGAGAAAGTATTTTAATGTGTGTACTTTTTTTTTTCTCCTTAACAGATGAGAATGGGCTAATTCAGGTTTATCTCCAAAGGCAAATGTAAGCAATCTAAAAATGGGAGGAAGCATGCTAATGCGCGTAAAAATGATAAAAGTCAAAAGAGAATTCTATAAAAGCAGATTGCGCAATGCATCTCCAAAGCAGCAAACCTGAATTGCCTTCACTTTCAGATGGAAGAACTTTTTAGGTCTTCCTGTTCTCCCTTTCGTTCTTGTAGGGTCTAAAATTCCCTTCATTGAGGATGTTTGCTCCCCAGTTAAAGTTTTGGGCAGGCTGAAACAGTGCAACAATTCCACTGTACTGCACTTGAGATATTTCTCACTTGAGATATTTGGAAAACTAGTACGCTGTGCCTGCTGCTCCAGCTCCCAGGCAGATGCAAAGCTGTACTTTCAGATAGAAAAGCCTCTCACCCACATGGTAGGCAAGTTTTGAGCAGCCCTTATAGAAATGAGACAACACGGAAACTGATTCTATGTTCTCTGATCAATCTCTATTTTATTGATGGTTGTGAGCGTTCATATACACAGCCTTTGCGATACACAGGGTGGGAGTTGTGTTTCTGTGCTCCCCTTATATCGCACGTGGACTTGGACAGGGTAGTCTGCAAATGCTCCACTTTGTGCCACATGACCGGAGAGAGACCTGCTACTCAACAGCCTCAGCGATCCAGATTCATTATGAGGAAAGTTTCAGGATTATTTTTCCTCTATAGACATCCAAACCATTTACATTTTTTTAAAAATTTTATTTTGGTCCCTTCTCCCTAAATGCCAAATTTAACCTGGTTCATTTTGCTTCCGTGCAATCATTCAGAAAAGCTCCTTTCATAAATTCTACCTTTCTGTGGGAGTAGGAAAAAAGTGGTGAAGCTATAGAAAGAGTAAACTAACAACAGTCCAATTTTCTGCCTCAAAAGATCTGGTGAGACGAGAAATCCAGTGGAGAGCACTGTTGTCTATTGTGAAGCCAATTCTTCACCTTAACATTTTAAAAAATTCAAATATAAATCTTTGATAGGACTATTTGCTTAAAAACGAAACTTTCAGCTTCATCGGCAGCAATAAGGGTTCCATTAGATCCTCGGTCTCCAACCGTTGCAACTTGGCAGCCCAGTGGGGAGAGGAAAGGGGAACCGGGCCACCTAAGCGATGGGCACACAGTTTGTGTACTGCACACACATGTGCATGCCTGCTGCTCGTGTGAGTCGAGTGGGGTGTGTGTGGGGCCCAACTGCAAATAGGCCATAGACCACTACAGGGTCTACTAGATGACACGAGCTGAGCAAATTTTACCACTTAATATTAAAGCCTGTGCTGGCTTTCTCCACAGCATGGTATTGTGTATGGAGGTGAGTTTGAGCCTGTTCGGAAGTGGGACCACCGAGCCACTGCTCATAGAGGTCCCTGATGGTTTTGTTCATCTCAGGGTCTTCTGGCTGGACCATTTCATACAGTCTCTCCACATGATGGAGCAGATCCTTGCTGGATTCTCCCTCTGCTCTGATCTGTCCCCCTCCATTTAAGCACCCTGGAAAATAAGGGTTCACAGCTGAAGGGAAGAAAAGCGAAGGCGCATTTGGCTTAAATTGGGGGTTGCTAACTCAAGGGGAGAGCTGGAGAAAGTTGGATTTTTGGCAGTGTGTCGTTAAGTTGGAAATAAGGAGCTGTTCTAGGTATACAGTGCAAAAGAGGCGGGGGGGGGGGAAACTACCTCACAAAATGTGGATATGCAGGAGGCTCCCTACGACCCCTACTTATCTGGGTTGATGGGGAGGTAACCATCTAAACCAGGGGTGTCAAAACTGCCGGCCTGTGTGCTGGATGCGTCATGCCAAAACCGCGTCCACCCCATTGCTGGCAATGGGAAAAAAGTTGCAATACATCGCGACACATCACGTGAAGTCGCGTGTTTGACACCCGTGATCTACCAAGCCCTAAGTTGCCAGTGTCCATCAATTTCATTTTCTAAGTAAGTTTCCAAGGCCTATTTGTAAACCAAAGGAATTCTTGGAAACAAAACACGGGTAGCCTGCATTTTGTTTTGCATCGTTTTAGGGATGACACGAGGGAAATGCTGCAGGCCATGATGGCACCTATGAAGGTACCATTGACTCTCTTAAAAGAATTCCTGAAATGGTCCCAGAGAGCTCTAGAATCACCATATCAGGCATCTGTCTCTTCCCTTCCAGCCATCTGCCATAGCAAACCTGCAGCCACCATGCTCACCTGAGGGACAAGCCATCACCTCGATGTAGTGGTAGGGCAACTTTCCACGTTTCAGTTTCTGCACGAAGTTTTGGATGTTCCGAAATCCATATGCCAGGGCAAAGTGCAGGAGAGTCTGGCCATCCTTCTCCAGCGTCACCTCTTGAAAATCCTTGTTTCTGAATGGAGGAACATGAAAGAGCATCGGGGATGACAGACAAGTAGTTGCTTTTCCTCCAGGGCTCATGAGGAGAAAGCAAGTTGGGCTAATGTATCCTCCAAAGTCTATAAAGATTCTCAGTCATCCAGGTCACGGTTATCCCAAAGGTGTTTTTTTTTTCTTCAAAAGGCAGAAGAAGAAGAAGAAGANGCTTTGGAGAATAGCTTGACTCCCTCTTCTTTGGGGCAGCCCCTGAGATATTGGAACACTGCAATCATGTCCCCCCTCGTCCTTCTCTTCGTTAAACTAGACATACCCAATTCCAGCAACCGTTCCTTATATGTTTTAGCCTCCAGTCCCCTAATCATCTTTGTTGCTCTTCTCTGTACTCTTTCTAGAGTCTCAGCATCTTTTTTACATCGTGGTGACCAAAACTGGATGCAGTATTCCAAACGTATTCCACTAAGCTTACTAAGGCCTTGTAAAGTGGTATTAATACTTCACGTGATCTTGATTCTATCCCTCTGTTAATGCAGCCCAGCACTGTGTTGGTTTTTTTGGCAGCTGCAGCACACGGCTGGCTCCTATTTAAGTGACTGTCCACTAAGACTCCGAGATCTCTCTCACAGTTACTATTATTGAGCAAGGTACCCCCTATACTATAGCTGTACATTTGGTTTTTCTTGCCTAAATGTATAACCTTACTTTTTTCACCATTGAATTTCATTTTGTTAGATAGGACCCAGTGTTCAAGTCTCTCCAGATCCTCCTGTATCCTAAGCCTGTTTTCTGGAGTGTTGGCTATTCCTGCCAGCTTGGTGTCGTCTGCAAATTTGATGAGTTCCCCATCTATCCCCTCGTCCAGATCGCTGATTTTCCTTGAAGACATTTCGCTTCTCATCCAAGAAGATACCACCTTTGGGGTATCCTCCATAGGAAAATCTGGCTGGTGGAGAAAAAAGCCTTTCTTGCCACTTGCATAACTGAGCAACTCCTGGCATTTATCTGGGACTGCCCTAGCAAGATTCAAGCACTTACAGGCAGCAGCTATTCAATCTTAAGGGTTAACAGACTTTTGTTTGGGGGATTGTGGCTGGAGAGGTACTTTATACAGAGGGGGTGAAAGCCCCCGTGGGCCGGGCAGTGATGGAAAGAGCACTGATAATAGAGAGAAGGCCAAATATTTCCCTCCCAGACTTGAGGGAGGTGGGTCATTAAAAAACAACAACAACAACTGCAGAGCCCCTGGACGTTATTCAGGTTATAGACTCGCTAGGTAAAAAAAAGCCCGATCTTGACAAACTGCACACCTCACAAGTTATTTCACGAAGGTTCAAAAGAAGAGAAAAATCAGTGTACTAGGTGAGTTTTAGCCCTGAAATTTGGAACAGGAAGATCCGAAGGCCGGGTGTGACTATGATTGATCTGACTGAACGCCCCTTTCCTGCTCCCTTCTGGGAATGGAGAGAGACAGAAGGAGGGTGAAGGCAAGGGGAGGGTGGGGCGAAAGGGCTAGGAAGGAACTCCTTACTTCAGGGTCTTGTAGCGAAGCTCCTTCACTGGAATGCCAAAGAGCTCCTTTGCTGCATGTTTGAATATGTGCTCCAAGTACCCCCCAGAGCCGCCTCCAGAATGGCCGAAGAGCTCTTCTTCCAAAAGGTTGCCAAACCTACAGCAGGGGGGGAAATGCCACAAAGTCAAGCTCAATTCCTGGTGACTCTATGGATAATACATCCATGTAGTTTCTGACTTTCTGATTTCCCTATCTAGCCAACAATCATGGACTTAGCTTTCCCAAGACCAGCAAAGATTGGCTAAGGGCTACCGTCCACGGGGCCCTAGTGACTTCACATATTCTTGGACACAAAATGGGAACTGATTTCTGCTGCCTTCTTTCAGGATATTATTTTTTATTCACTTCTCAGTTTAGTCTCCAGCCTTTGAAGGCCTTCCTGCTAGGCTCCCATATACGTGCTAACCCGGTCCAATCCTTGTTCAACTTTTCAACAGCATCCCAAGCTAACTAGGTGTTGCCATTAAATGTTACCTACCACCAAATGCCCAGCAGTGTTTTAGTAAAACCAAAGTCCAATGTAAGGATACAGGAGAGGGTATCAGCACAGCACCCTTACCCTCTCTCCTACAATGGCAGCAGACGTGTTGAAATGCTGATTACTAGACAGGAGGTAAACCTGAACGCTTTTGCGATCTGGCTGATCTTTTAACTCCAGCATGTCTCTTTCAATGCTGCTAACATTGGATGTTCTTGCTTTGACAATATATGGAGATGCAGCCTTTTTCTTTCTTATGCTTTACTCTTAGAATTAGATGGTACTGGGGGAGGGGGAGGAATGTGATGGGAGTTAGTTAGATATAACAATATTGTAATAGTGTGTGAATTCAGGGCGTTTGTAATAAGAGATGATAAGGCATGGCGGGATGAAGAACTGGTGGGGAAGCCAGCATTTCAAACTAATTGGGGAATGTGATTTATGACTGTTAGTTGTAGGAGGGAATTGTGCTTTGATCTATGTGCTGAGGGGAGGGGAAGTCAGATTTTGGCTTGGCCTATGTATGTGCCGATGTGTTGCTGCTGCTCGAATCTGCCTCGAAGTTCTTTGAAGAGTTTCATATGTTGGAACCATAACAGTCTCATTAGTGGGAGATGCTGTGAGTTGTAATTGGGACAGATCACTTTGGCCACACTCTTGAATTGAGTTGAACAACTTTCCTTGAGCCTAACCTGGTCTTTAAACAACATGCAACTCTAAATCAAAGTGGGTCCAGCCAGGACAAAACTAAAACCAGCTCACTTGGTTAGATCATCTATTCTAGGATATATTTGTTAGTGAGCTTTAATGGCAAGAAGAAGGGCACATGAGGCATCTCCTGGACGTGGAGGCTCTCCTTTAGCTGAATATGTTGCAGAAGAAACTGGAGAAAACAGACTGCAGCTTGGCAAGTAAACCGATTCTCGGGGGGGGGGGCTCTTACATGTTATCCAAAGGCATAGGATCCACTTCAAGAAGGGATACTCCTTCCTGGTCCAGCAACTTTAAGACTTCTCCTGAAATAGAGCAAAGAGATGTGACAATGAACACAAGCAGACCAAAGAGACCAGGCCCTGGCTCAGAACAAAGACAAGAAGGATTCCAAGATAATCCCGTGTGAGCCTCAACTGGCGGACAAAGGGCAGCTTCTAAGAAGAAAGTTAAATGAAAGCAAAGGAATCCAATATTTATGTTTATTTTTCTTACTAGGCACGAGCCTGTTTTTGAAAAAGAAAGTGTTAAATGTATGCTCCGTGCCCTCAAATGATAGGAATTAAATTTGGGAGGGAGTGCTATGGCTGGAAAAAATAGTGTCAGGTATTTAACCGGTTGATTTCCTTGCCCTGAGTTTGCTGTGGCTACTCAGGTGAATACAATCCTCTCCTTCAGTCACTATCTTGAAACTATGTTCAACCCATTACTTAGATTGCAAGCTTGCCAGAGGCAGAAAGAATCATGTTTCTTGGATCTGCCTTAGGTCTCTGGGATCAGGTAAGGTATAAAAATACAGAACTCATTCCTTCTTATGGTAAATACTAGGATTGTATAACATGTCCCAAATCTGTCATGCTTGGAGCAACGAAACCCCGTCTCATTTTGAGTTCAAGAAAGCTAGAAATGTAAGAAAAACCAGCTCTAATTCAAAATGAAGTGTTTCCCATTTTAGGTTATTTTTGCACATCCCTCGTAAATACACCAGGAGAATAATCTCCACTGTCTCTTTGTCCCCAATTGCGTGGCTGAACTACTTATTTGGAGCTTTCTCCTTATGACAAATGAGGCCCCGGCCTCCATCAAGATTCCTGTCAGAGCAGGTTCAACTCAAGGAAGGGGCTGATGAAGGAGAAGCAGGGCCCTTCCCTCTCAAAGATGGTTTAGATCAGGGATAGGCAACCATGGCTCTTTTATGACTCGTGGACTTCAACTCCCAGAATTCCTGAGCCAGCCATGCTGAGGGGAAAGGGAGAGGTTTCCAAGCTGAGCCAGGCTGCCTCAGGAATTCTAGGAGTTGAAGTCCACGAATCATGAAGGGGCCATAGTTCCCCCATGCTGGCTCAGGAATTCTGGGAGTTGAAGTCCACGAGTCATGAGGGGGCCATAGTTCCCCATGCTGGCTCAGGAATTCTGGGAGTTGAAGTCCCTGAGTCATGAAGGGGCCATAGTTCCCCCATGCTGGCTCAGGAATTCTGGGAGTTGAAGTCCACGAGTCCTAAAAGAGCCAAAGTTGCCTACCCCTGGTTTAGATCTTTACCTGTTGTAATCACACAGTCAACCTCACGGGTTTGGTGCTTTTCAATGAAGAAATCTGGCCTGGAAGCTTCTAGCTTTTTGTCATAGCAAGGCATCACAGTCACGTGATAGATTTGGTCTGGTGTCAGGCACTGGAACAAAAGAGTGTCGAAATTGCAAAAACTGCCAAAAGACTCCTTGGCTCCTAACTTCTCAAGAGCGGATGCAACTGAATAGCAAAGAACACAAAGAACAGGACCAGATCCCAATCTGGGGCCTGAGCTGTCGGGCAATTAGAAATTGACCACTGAGCTCAGCCTTTGCCTTCCCCAAAGCGTTTATATCACTTCCCCCTCTCCTGCTCTTCAAGTGATGGCCAGGGGATTCTGGGAATTGTATAGTTATACATCTGAAAAGTAACATACACAGAATAGTTGATATAAGTGCCCCACTGGGGGCAGTCACATCATGGGTAAATCGCATCGCACTCATGACAGAAGCCCCATGGTGCTTCTGGGTTGAAAGGATTAGCCGGTGACATCACCATTACCCAGGAGGTGCCCAGTTAGGAGCTCCTTTCAGGAGCTGGAGCAAAGGGCGGGAGCTCACCCACCCCGTGGCAGCGCTTGGGTCTTGAACGTGGACTTGCTAACCTCCAACCCAGCATCCTAACCATGCATAGGAAAGAAAGAGTTGGCTGCCCCTTTGGTAAAACACACACACACACATACACTTTCTTTACAGAGGGAGCAAAGGCTCTGAGCTACAGCTATAGCAGATACCGTGTTTCCCCCCCCAAAAAAAATTAAGACCGGGTCTTATATTAATTTTTGCTCCAAAAGATGCATTGGGGCTTATTTTCTGGTTAGGATTTATATTTGGGGAAATAAGGTATTAAATGCATCCCTCTGGCTGACAATCTTAAATGGGGCTTATTTTTGGGGTGGGGCTTATATTACGAGTGTCCTGAAAAATCATGCTAGGGCTTGTTTTCCGGTTGGGTCTTATTTTGGGGGAAACACGGTATTCGTAGCATATTCCCAGTCTGTCCTTTGCTTCCAGTGGCTTCCAAACTTCCTATTACATCTGTGAGAAAAGTTTGAGCAACACCTGGTGTTTGGCAAAGCGGTCCTTAATCAGGGAGCCCATGATCTGCTGAGGTGATCTGGTAGTGCTGATGTATGGGATGATAAAATTCCCATGGGTTTTTTCAGCATAGCAGATCCAACCTGAAAGAGAAACGTTTTAAAGAATTAAACCAATCTGCTGTCTATCTCTGGGTCAATGAAAGCTACATGCAAAGATGGGCCACGACCCAACTTAAGAAGGGCTGCACAAGGAGTTCTTTTTCCCACCCTTTAAACTAAATATAACCAGACACCTAAATATGGATCAAGGCCCACACGTTTGGGCAAAACGATAAAAGAAATTGCACAGATTATGGTAAATAAAGAAATGTGGTAATTGCAAAAGGTATTTCTGAATCTCCTTCACAGTGAGCTCACAAAGGCACAATCCCTTTACATGATTTGAAACACTTCTTGGTTGTTCCCCCCCCCCCCAGGCTGAATTGCCAATTATGGGAAAAGCTGCCAACAGATGCGCTTTATGCCTCCTGTGTTTTCCATGCCTTACACACCATCGCTCAGAGTATGGGAATCAGGCAGGACATATGTAAGTCTCAAAATTGCCTGCTTGGCTCTGAAAATGCAAATACAGGTAGTCCTCTAAAGAATTCTAGTTCCCCGATCGTCCTGCTTGCCCTACAAGTTGAATAACAGAGTTGGAAGGGACGTTGGAGGTCTTGTCCAACCCCCTGCTCAAGCAGGTGACCCTATACCATTCCAGACAAGTGGCTGTCCAATCGTCTCTTAAAAGCCCCCAGTGATGGAGCACCCACAATTTCTGGAGGCAAGCTGTTCCACTGGTTAATTGTCCTCACTGTTAGGAAGTTACTCCCTTATTTCTAGGTTGCTTCTCTCTTGATTAGTTTCCAACCATTGTTTCTTGTCTTGCCCTCTGGTGCTTTGGAGAATAGCTTCACTCCCTTACAGCCCCAATTGGGAATAGAATTTCAATAGTAGGTCATTGTGGTCATAGCACTCAGGAGATTGGACCTGGGTTTTTTAATTATTTTTATAGTGGTTGTTGGTGAATCACATGGTTGTAAGTCCAAATCATGCAGTTGATAAGTGAATCCATTCTCCCGAATGGGTATTTTTTTTTTGCAAACTGGCAAAATACACCAGAAACTGCTAGAAAACAATGCAAATCAGAGTCAAATGACCACAGGATGCTTCAATCAGTCATAAATGTGAGCCAGTTGCCCAACGCCTGTAATCCAATCATGTGACTGGAGAAGGGAGGCATGTTTTACAACAGTCGGAAATGCTTTATCGGACCATAAAGAATTTTTCCAAGGCTGTCATACTTTGAAATTTAAAACTTACTAATCATAAAACAAGGACTACCTACAGTTGTGGCCAAAATTGTGAAAACCTTTTGGGAAAAGTGTATTTTTGATGGCTAATAACACCACTTTTTTTGGGAGTAGTACCATAAAATTATATATCAATGGAAAGATAATTTAATCAAGAATGTAATGCAACATAGTTTGTTCAATTATATGTACTGTATTCTATGAAAAGTTATAGCCAAATAACCAGAAAAAGTAAGCACAACTTACTTAGGTTGGTATCAGGTAGCTTTCCTTCATCTGATTGTAGCCAATGAGCATGAGTGTTTAGAGAGCCAATTAGGTGTCATCTTGTTTTGGCAATGAGCCAATCAGATCACAGTAGGATTCAGTTACTGATGTCATGTATTGAAGCTGAGAGGAGGACATTTGTCAGTGTGTTATGGAATCGCTATCAAGTTGGTTGGGGTTTTTTTTGTGTTCTTTCATTTAGTGAGCTTGTAAAACATAATAAAATTAAAGTAATGGTGCAAAGAGTTGACCAGTTGCCCAGAAAGCGATGTAATAGTGAACAAGGCTACAGTTATAAAGAAATTAGAAGAAAAATTGGTGGAAACTTAACCAAAGGTGGCATTTCTACTGTACACTTTTTCCCAAAAGGTTTCCATAATTTTGGCTACTACTGTACAATTTACCTTTGAATTTCTTTAAAATTTTCCTGTAATTTCTTAAAATGCGGTGTTAGATTTGTAGCCAATTATGGTGGTCAGATCTAGGGCACATAATTACATCAAGGAGAGTCGTGCTTCCATCTTCACTCCCCTCTGGTGCCAGGTGATGTTTACTTACCAGGGCAGGCAGCGGCTAACATGGGCAAAGCCTTCTTATCTTCTGCTCGTCTCTGGAAACGCTGCATAAATTCCCACTGGCTCTCCAGCAAACTGAAGTTCCTGGCGAAAGTTGTGTCAAAGACAAAATGCACACCTGACAAAGGAGAAGGAAGAGAAGAAGTGTTGAACAGATACTACAAGGAAGCGCAATTCAGGATGACATTTGGTCAAGTCGGCTGCAGCAAGGAAGAGGCCGCAGCCATCGATGATGATGATGATAATAATAACAACAACAATAATAAAGTTGGAAGGGACCTTGGAGGCCATCTAGTCCAACCCCTTGCTCAGGCAGGAAACCCTATACCATTTCAGACTCTTCTTTAAAACTTCCAGTGTTGGAGCATTCACCGCTTCTGGAGGCAGGTTGTTCCACTGGTTAATTGTTCTAACTGCTCAGCATCCCTTTTGAGAATTTCAAGGAGCAAACTGGCTGAGAGAGGACAGCGCAGTCTTTATATGCAAATCTCTTAGCACCATTTTCAAATCAAAATTACTCACCTAAATTCTTAAAGAAGGCCGTCAGCTTCTTAGCTGCATCTAAAGGAGTCATTCCGAATCTCGCAGCTAAAGAAGCTCTGGACTGTGGAGATACAGACACCACCACCAATTTCTTGGATGAACTGGATGCCTTTTAGTTAAAAAAAAACAAACAAACACCAAAGGAAGAAAAAAAAACACCCATAACTGCACTGAGCTAGCATACTGATATTTGTATAACATAAGGCAAGCGAACTATTTCTATATGTTTAATACATAATAATAATAATAATAATAATAATAATAATAATAATAATAATAATAATAATAATAATAATAATAATAGAGTTGGGAAAGACCTTGGAGGTCATCGAGTCCAACTCCCTGCTCAGGCAGGAAACCCTATACCATTTCGGACAAATGGCTGTCCAGTCTCTTCTTAAAAACCTCCAGTGTTGGAGCATTCACCGCTTCTGGAGGCAGGTTGTTCCACTGGTTAATTGTTCTAACTGTTAGGAAGTTTCTCCTTAGTTCTAGGTTTCCATCCGTTGCTTCTTGTCCTACCTTCAGGTGCTTTGGAAAATAGCTTGACTCCCTCTTCTTTGGGGCAGCCCCTGAGATATTGGAAGACTGCTATCATGTCACCCCTCGTCCTTCTCTTCATTAAACTGGACATACCCAATTCCAGCAGCCGTTCCTTATGTTTTAGCTTCCAGTCCCCTGATCATCTTTATTGCTCTTCTCTGTACTCTTTCTAGAGTCTCAACATCTTTTTTACATTGTGGTGACCAAAACATGAAATATACCTCTTCATTAGAGGAGCTAAAATTAATATTAAAAGTTGACCCCTGGTGAATTGATGAACACATCCCCTTTCGCTCTATTCCTCCCCCCGCCCATACTGAATGTAGAAAATGATTAAAAACGGTAATAGAAAAAGAGAAAGTTGAAGGCCATCGAAGTACAGCTCCTTGTTTAGTGCAAGATTCAAAATTAAACACAAGGACCTCATCGCTAGATTCTTGGTTCTAATTTGTTCCCTCCGCCCTATTTAGTCCGTCTTGTTCAAATGCTAAGTCACACACCTTATTGGCGTTCAGCACTTTGCAGAGCTCTTCGTGGCTCTGCTGAGTGATTAGGACACTCTCCGCCGAGGTGATGCAACCGCTGCAGGCCAAGCAGTCATTCAGGGTAATCTTGGCCCTCTCCAGTCTTTGGGACCCGCCGTCCTAGGAAGGAAGCCATCGAATGGGCTGCTGTCAGCACCCTGGAAAAAGTAATTACGAGGGGCATCCACAGGGAAGGTTAAAAAGTCAGGAGGGGAGCTGCAACCACACAAGCGAAGCCCCACCACTCTTTTTACACGCCGCGTGGCTGTGACTACCATCTTGACCAGGGGCCTTCAAACTTAGCCCTTTTCTGACTTGGGGACTTCAACTCCCAGAATTCCTCAGCCAGCTGACTCCTGATCTTGACCTTTTTGACAAACATATACACTCCAGGTACAGGTAGTCCTCGACTTACAACAGTGCATTTAGTGACTGTTCAAAGTTACAACAGCGCTGAAAAAGTGATGTACGATCGTTTTTTAAACTTACGACCGTTGCGGCATCCCCATGATTGAAATTCAGTCGCTTGGCAACTGACTCATATTTATGATGGTGGCAGTGTCCCGGGATCACATGATCCCCTTTTGTAACCTTCCGACAAGCAAAGTCAATGGGGGAAGCCAGATTCACTTAACAACCGTGCTGCTAATTTAATAACTGTAGTGATTCACTTAACAACAGTGGCAAGAAAGGTCGTCAAATGAAGCCAAACTCGCTTAACAAATATCTCACTTAGCAACAGAAATTTTGGAGTCAACTGTGGTCATAAGTGGAGGACTACCTGTACTCCTGTTCACTTCCCACTTTTGTTACAGAGTTCCTACTATCAAAGACACTAGAGGTCTTACAGATTTCTTTTGCTCTGTTCCACAGAGATTTGTGCTAGACTATACCCTTGAGAACACTTAATTTGTTGTCAAAAGTTTGGGTTTCACAGCAAAAACTAAGATAAGTTTCTGATTATGACAAAAATGAACCACATCAATTGCTAGTCCTCCAAACTAGAGCTATTTCCAGCCCAACAAAAAGTCACGTTAAAGTTGGTTTGTGTTGCACAGTTACTAATCACGGTTAAACATGTTGGAAAAAAAGCTTGTTCTATAGTCTCCAAAATACACTCAAACAGGGGAAAGAAAAACTTTACCTGGCCAACTTGGAAATAACTTCCATCATCTTCAATACGGATCTTAGCTGCTACTTTCCCAGACTTCTCAACCTTAATTGGCTTTATGCATTCCTGAAAGGGAAATCAAACAATGAAATGAACCAACATGCCAACAAACATCTGTAACAAAAACAAAACATAAATGTAAAAATCTGTGGAAGTAAGGAATTCTGGGAGTTGAAGTCCACAAGTCATCAAAGGGCCAAGTTTGAAGACCCCTGACCTAAACCGACTCCCGCTTTCCCAACTGGCAGCGAACGAAGCCACTTTAACAAAGGCCGCTTCCTCTCCCCCTAGAGAGGGAAACCCGAACCCAGTGAGGGCGATAGAAGGCCCCTCCTCACGGCTGCGCTTGTGGCACAGCGACGCTGAGGCAAGCGGAGAAGGCAGCTCCTGCCAAGCCGGCCTCCGGACCGGCTCAGTCCCCTTCGGCCTCTGCCAGGACAGGGCTACCGATAAGGCCTGCAAACGTCGCTTCGGTCAAGCGACGCCGACCCCGGCCTGACGCCTACCTGCGAGGGCCCGATGAAATCGTCCAGGTCGGTCAGCTGCAGAGCGCCGCTGAAAGGCGACGCCACCGCCATCTTGCGCCCGCCTTGCCGTAAAGCGCGAGCCGCGCTTCCGCAAAAGGCGGCGAGGCCACGGGCCCTCCTGTCGTAAAAGCCGCCGCGAAGCAGGCGCACGAGGCTCCGCCCACTCTCCGCCTGAAGGGGCGGTTCGAGAGACCGACGTAGGGAGAAGAGCCCGGCGCACGAGGCTCCGCCCACTCTCCTCCCGAGGGGGGCGGTTTTTTGAGGGAACCTACGTAGGGAGGCTCACGAGGCTCCGCCCACTCTCCTCCCGGGGGGGCGGTTCGAGAGACCTACGTAGGGAGAAGAGCCGAGCGCCCGAGGCCCCGCCCACTCTCCTCCCGGGGGGGCGGTTCGAGAGACCTACGTATGGAGAAGAGCCGGGCGCACAAGGCTCCGCCCATTCTCCCGACGGGGGCGGTTTGATGGAACCTACGTAGGGAGAAGAGCCCGGCGCCCGAGGCCCCGCCCACTCTCCTCCCGGGGGGGCGGTTCGAGAGACCGACGTATGGAGAAGAGCCGGGCGCACAAGGCTCCGCCCATTCTCCCGACGGGGGCGGTTTGATGGAACCTACGTAGGGAGAAGAGCCCGGCGCACGAGGCACCGCCCACTCTCCTCGGGGGGCGGTTCGAGAGACCTACGTATGGAGAAGAGCCGGGCGCACAAGGCTCCGCCCATTCGCCCGACGGGGGCGGTTTGATGGAACCTACGTAGGGAGAAAAGCCGAGCGCCCGAGGCCCCGCCCACTCTCCTCCCGGGGGGACGGTTCGAGAGACCTACGTAGTGAGAAGAGCCGGGCGCACAAGGCTCCGCCCATTCTCCCGACGGGGGCGGTTTGATGAAACCTACGTAGGGAGAAGAGCCGAGCGCCCGAGGCCCCGCCCACTCTCCTCCCGGGGGGGCGGTTCGAGAGACCTACGTATGGAGAAGAGCCGGGCGCACAAGGCTCCGCCCATTCGCCCGACGGGGGCGGTTTGATGAAACCTACGTAGGGAGAAGAGCCGGGCGCACGAGGCTCCGCCCATTCTCCCGACGGGGGCGGTTTGATGGAACCTACGTAGGGAGAAGAGCCGGGCGCACGAGGCTCCGCCCATTCTCCTCCCGGGGGGGCGGTTGGAGGCCCGCGGGCCTTTCGCCGAGAGGGCCGAGCGCGGTCGGGTCCTGCGGGCTGAGCTGAACTTTCTTAGGGTGGCAAAGACGGCCCGCCCCGGGACTGGGCTCCGAGACCCCGGCCGGGGGATCGCCCAAGACGACCTCAGCCGTCGCTGAGTAAATGGGGACCCCCAGTCTACAGTGCAGTCCTCGTGGCTGCTCCAAGAAGACCCCCCTCCTCTGATTCAGGGGTCCCTGAGGAGTCCCAGAAAAAAAAAAGTCGCCCCAACGGCTCTCAGAGAGTATTAAGACCAGTTGACGGCATAGAAAGCACAATCTTTCCATTCCTCCCCCCTCCCCATCCTGTCAGAACCTATCATTCTGCCTCCCCCACCCCCAACGAATCTCAACTGTCAATAACTGACCTTCTCTCTCCCGCAGCATCCAATACAATGGAGGAAGCTTCTAGGAAAAGAAGCAAAAACGTCGTCGTCTTCCTCAAAAAATCAGTCCGGTTGCCTTTTCAAAATAACACCACTTTCGAAACTCCCAGAATTATAGATGATCATCAGAATTACCATCGCTCAATCAAGAACGATGTGCTTGAATTAATTTAGTTTGCCTGTTTTTCTTAAACCTTTTCTTCCTTAACTAAATCATAAAGGTATTAAATTATTGTTGTTATTTAAATATTAGATCAGTGGTTCTCAACCTTTTTAATGCCGCGACCCCAACCGGTCATAAGTCGAGGACTAAACCGGTCGTAAGTCAAGGACTAAACCGGTCGTAAGTCGAGGACTACCCAACCAGTCGTAAGTCGAGGACTTTCCCTGCCTGGGAGCGCTGCGCATGCGTGGTTCCGCCCCCTGTGCCGGCCGAGGCGTAGCTGGCAAGCGGCAGAGACGGAGCAGGCCGACCACCAGCTGGCCCAGCCCAAGGGAGGTAAGGCACCCGCCGGAAAAGGGAAACAAAATGGCAGACAAAAAAAAATGGCGGACAGCCTTGCTTGGCGACCCCCGTGAAATGGTCGATCGACCCCAAATGGGGTCCTGACCCACAGGTTGAGAACCACTGTATTAGATGGAGTCCAAACACGATACAGAAGAACCCAGATGGAGGCAATCAGTGTTTGGATACTTGGAGGCTGCCCAAAGTCAGCAGATCAAGGACTTGTGCAAAGGAAAATGACCTGGATGAAGGGAGAGCTGTTGGGTGCTCATTAGATAACCTGAATACGGTTTCTATTGTTGGTCCCCTTTTCTTTTATGTACTTCTGCAAGGAGCAAAGGAGTCCATAAAGGCTCTTGATGCGGGTGAAGAAGGAGAGTGCAAAAGTTGGCTTGAAACTCAACATTAAGAAAACCAAGATCATGGCACCCGGCCCTCTCCTGGCGAGTAGATGGGGAAGAAATGGAGGTAGTGACAGATTTTATCTTCCTGGGCTCCAAGATCACCACAGATGGGGACTGCAGCCAAGAAATTAAAAGACGCTTGCTCCTGGGGAAGAAAGCTATGTCAAATCTAGACAGCATATTAAAAAGCAGAGACATCACCCTGCCAACAAAAGTGCGTATAGTCAAGGCCATGGTTTTCCCAGTTGCAATGTATGGCTGTGAAAGTTGGACCATAAGAAAGGCTGAGCGCCAAAGAATTTAGGCCTTTGAACTATGGTGCTGGAGAAGACTCCTGTGAGTCCCTTGGACTGCAAGGCGATCAAACCGGTCAGTCCTAGAGGAGATCAACCCCGACTGCTCTTTAGAAGGCCAGATCCTGAAGTTGAAACTCAAGTACTTTGGCCACCTAATGAGAAGGAAGGACTCACTGGAGAAGAGCCTAATGCTGGGAAAATTGAGGGCAATAGAAGAAGGGGACGACAGAGAATGAGGTGGCTGGATGGAGTCACTGAAGCAGTAGGCGTGAGCTTAAATGGACTCCAGAAGATGGTAGAGGACAGGAAGGCCTGGAGGAACGTCCATGGGGTCGCGATGAGTGGCACACGACTTCGCAACTAACAACAACAAAGATCAAGTCTTGGTTGAGGGGCAGAGAGGAGATTTGTTGATACAAGAAGAGACATTTCTGTAGATGAGCAGCACTTGGTTTCTTCACTTGAGTTTGACCTTGGGATGGTTAGTTGGCCTTGGAGGGGAACCACTAAAACCAGAAAGTTTCTCTTCTTTCTCCACTCCTTTTCTCTTTCAGAAATGGAACACCATGAACTGGTGTGGCCATCCAGTGCCAACTTAAAAAAATGTCTTGGGCACCAAGGGATTACCACCTTGGTATTCTTTGGGCTCTACGTGCTGGTTGACCTTTGCATTTTTCTCCTGCTCATTCCCAAGACAGTGGCATCACCATGACCCAGGAAACCCTAGGGCACTGAAAGCATGGGTAATATTGAAGCAAAATGGATAACTTCGGTGATTACCAGTGTGATCTGAACGTGTGACCTGCAATGTTTAATATTGGTGTTAAACTGTAGATTCTCCTCCTGAAATGCTGGGAATATGAGAAGGTAGATCTTGTACTTTTTCATACCCAACCGACCTCTTAGGTACTTCACTTGATGTTCACAACCATGTTCACAGNCTGGCTCAGGAATTCTGGGAGTTGAAGTCCACGAGTCATGAGGGGGCCATAGTTCCCCATGCTGGCTCAGGAATTCTGGGAGTTGAAGTCCACGAATCATGAAGGGGCCATAGTTCCCCCATGCTGGCTCAGGAATTCTGGGAGTTGAAGTCCACGAGTCCTAAAAGAGCCAAGGTTGCCTACCCCTGGTTTAGATCTTTACCTGTTGTAATCACACAGTCAACCTCACGGGTTTGGTGCTTTTCAATGAAGAAATCTGGCCTGGAAGCTTCTAGCTTTTTGTCATAGCAAGGCATCACAGTTACGTGATAGATTTGGTCTGGTGTCAGGCACTGGAACAAAAGAGTGTCGAAATTGCAAAAACTGCCAAAAGACTCCTTGGCTCCTAACTTCCCAAGAGCGGATGCAACTGAAAGAACAGGGCCAGATCCCAATCTGGGGCCTGAGCTGTCGGGCAATTAGAAATTGACCACTGAGCTCAGCCTTTGCCTTCCCCAAAGCGTTTATATCACTTCCCCCTCTCCTGCTCTTCAAGTGATGGCCAGGGGATTCTGGGAATTGTATAGTTATACATCTGAAAAGTAGCATACACAGAATAGTTGATATAAGTGCCCCACTGGGGGCAGTCACATGGGTAAATCGCATCGCACTCATGACAGAAGCCCCATGGCGCTTCTGGGTTGAAAGGATTAGCCGGTGACATCACCATTACCCAGGAGGTGCCCAGTTAGGAGCTCCTTTCAGGAGTTGGAGCAAAGGACGGGAGCTCACCCACCCCGTGGCAGCGCTTGGGTCTTGAACGTGGACTTGCTAACCTCCAACCCAGCATCCTAACCATGCATAGGAAAGAAAGAGTTGGCTGCCCCTTTGGTAAAACACACACACACACTTTCTTTACAGAGGGAGCAAAGGCTCTGAGCTACAGCTATAGCAGATACCGTGTTTCCCCCCCCCAAATTAAGACTGGGTCTTATATTAATTTTTGCTCCAAAAGATGCATTGGGGCTTATTTTCTGGTTAGGATTTATATTTGGGGAAATAAGGTATTAAATGCATCCCTCTGGCTGACAATCTTAAATGGGGCTTATTTTTGGGGTGGGACTTATATTAAGAGTGTCCTGAAAAATCATGCTAGGGCTTGTTTTCCGGTTGGGTCTTATTTTGGGAGAAACACGGTATTCGTAGCATATTCCCAGTCTGTCCTTTGCTTCCAGTGGCTTCCAAACTTCCTATTACATCTGTGAGAAAAGTTTGAGCAACACCTGGTGTTTGGCAAAGCGGTCCTTAATCAGGGAGCCCATGATCTGCTGAGGTGATCTGGTAGTGCTGATGTATGGGATGATAAAATTCCCATGGGTTTTTTCAGCATAGCAGATCCAACCTGAAAGAGAAACGTTTTAAAGAATTAAACCAATCTGCTGTCTATCTCTGGGTCAATGAAAGCTACATGCAAAGATGGGCCACGACCCAACTTAAGAAGGGCTGCACAAGGAGTTCTTTTTCCCACCCTTTAAACTAAATATAACCAGACACCTAAATACGGATCAAGGCCCACACGTTTGGGCAAAACGATAAAAGAAATTGCACAGATTATGGTAAATAAAGAAATGTGGTAATTGCAAAAGGTATTTCTGAATCTCCTTCACAGTGAGTTCACAAAGGCACAATCCCTTTACATGATTTGAAACACTTCTTGGTTGTCCCCCCCCCCCCAGGCTGAATTGCCAATTATGGGAAAAGCTGCCAACAGATGCGCTTTATGCCTCCTATGTTTTCCATGCCTTACACACCATCGCTCAGAGTATGGGAATCAGGCAGGACATATGTAAGTCTCAAAATTGCCTGCTTGCCTCTGAAAATGCAAATACAGGTAGTCCTCTTAAGAATTCTAGTTCCCCGATCATCCTGCTTGCCTTCTCTACAAGTTGAATAACAGAGTCGGAAGGGACGTTGGAGGTCTTCTAGTCCAGGGCTTTTCAACCAGTGGTACGGGTACCACCTGTGGTACATTGGCACCTGGCAGGTGGTACACGACCATCCTAGAAACGTGGTAGCGAGGGAGGGGAATGAGCTGAACCGGCGGCAGCACTGTACAAGCCTGAGCGAGAGACGGCTGGACCTGCAGGGCTGTCAGGGCTCAGCGGAAGTGCCAGGATCAGCACCAGGCTCCAGCTGGAGCTTGGCGCTGATCCTGGCATTTCTGCTGAGCCCAGAAGAAGCGCCGATCAGCTGGAATGTTGCAGCATCTCCAGGGTCTTGTGATTTACATTCAGATGCTTGGCAACTGGTTCATATTTATGACGGTCACAGTGTCCCAGGGTCATGTGAAGTGACCAAAACCTGCTGCAACCACCCAGCAGACGGGGGGAATAAACACCAAACACCCCCCCCACCCCGGTTGCCAATCCTCAACAGAAATGCTCATAACAATGGAAACCTCAGACAGGAGGAAGAGCGCCACCGGGTGGGCAGGCAGGTGTCTTGCTCGGCTGTGGCTTGGGGGGCTCTTTTTTCAGTGCCATTGTAACTTCGAACAGTCACTAAGCGAACTGTTGTAAGTCGAGAACTACCTGTACTTTATCACTTTTTTCCTTTTTTCTTTTTTTGGTCATCAAGTTTTTGACACCTTGCTAGGCGATGGGTGGTACTCGGATGTTGCCATATCCTAAAAGTGGTACAAGGGGTGAACAGGTTGAAAAGCCCTGTTCTAGTCCAACCCCCTGCTCAAGCAGGTGACCCTATACCATTCCAGACAAGTGGCTGTCCAATCGTCTCTTAAAAGCCCCCAGTGATGGAGCACCCATAATTTCTGTAGGCAAGCTGTTCCACTGGTTAATTGTCCTCACTGTTAGGAAGTTACTCCCTTATTTCTAGGTTGCTTCTCTCTTGATTAGTTTCCAACCATTGTTTCTTGTCTTGCCCTCTGGTGCTTTGGAGAATAGCTTCACTCCCTTACAGCCCCAATTGGGAATAGAATTTCAATAGTAGGTCATTGTGGTCATAGCACTCAGGAGATTGGACCTGGGTTTTTTAATTATTTTTATAGTGGTTGTTGGTGAATCACATGGTTGTAAGTCCAAATCATGCAGTTGATAAGCGAATCCATTCTCCCGAATGGGTATTTTGTTTTGCAAACTGGCAAAATACACCAGAAATTGCTAGAAAACAATGCAAATCAGAGTCAAATGACCACAGGATGCTTCAATCAGTCATAAATGTGAGCCAGTTGCCCAACGCCTGTAATCCAATCATGTGACTGGAGAAGGGAGGCATGTTTTACAACAGTCGGAAATGCTTTATCGGACCATAAAGAATTTTTCCAAGGCTGTCATACTTTGAAATTTAAAACTTACTAATCATAAAACAAGGACTACCTACAGTTGTGGCCAAAATTGTGAAAACCTTTTGGGAAAAGTGTATTTTTGATGGCTAATAACACCACTTTTTTTGGGAGTAGTACCATAAAATTATATATCAATGGAAAGATAATTTAATCAAGAATGTAATGCAACATAGTTTGTTCAATTATCTGTACTGTATTCTATGAAAAGTTATAGCCAAATAACCAGAAAAAGTAAGCACAACTTACTTAGGTTGATATCAGGTAGCTTTCCTTCATCTGATTGTAGCCAATGAGCATGAGTGTTTAGAGAGCCAATTAGGTGTCATCTTGTTTTGGCAATGAGCCAATCAGATCACAGTAGGATTCAGTTACTGATGTCATGTATTGAAGCTGAGAGGACATTTGTCAGTGTGTTATGGGATCGCTATCAAGTTGGTTGGGGTTTTTTTTGTGTTCTTTCATTTAGTGAGCTTGTAAAACATAATAAAATTAAAGTAATGGTGCAAAGAGTTGACTGGTCGCCCAGAAAGCGATGTAAAATAGTATTATTAAGTGAACAAGGCTACAGTTATAAAGAAATTAGAAGAAAAATTGGTGGAAACTTAACCAAAGGTGGCATTTCTACTGTACACTTTTTCCCAAAAGGTTTCCATAATTTTGGCTACTACTGTACAATTTACCTTTGAATTTCTTTAAAATTTTCCTGTAATTTCTTAAAATGCGGTGCTAGATTTGTAGCCAATTATGGTGGTCAGATCTAGGGCACATAATTACATCAAGGAGAGTCGTGCTTCCATCTTCACTCCCCTCTGGTGCCAGGTGATGTTTACTTACCAGGGCAGGCAGCGGCTAACATGGGCAAAGCCTTCTTATCCTCTGCTCGTCTCTGGAAACGCTGCATAAATTCCCACTGGCTTTCCAGCAAACTGAAGTTCCTGGCGAAAGTTGTGTCAAAGACAAAATGCACACCTGACAAAGGAGAAGGAAGAGAAGAAGTGTTGAACAGATACTACAAGGAAGCGCAATTCAGGATGACATTTGGTCAAGTCGGCTGCAGCAAGGAAGAAGCTGCAGCCATCGATGATGTTGATGATGATGATAATAATAATAATAATAACAACAACAATAATAAAGTTGGAAGGGACCTTGGAGGCCATCTAGTCCAACCCCTTGCTCAGGCAGGAAACCCTATACCCTTTCAGACAAATGGCTGTCCAGTCTCTTCTTAAAAACTTCCAGTGTTGGAGCATTCACCACTTCTGGAGGCAGGTTGTTCCACTGGTTAATTGTTCTAACTGCTCAGCATCCCTTTTGAGAATTTCAAGGAGCAAACTGGCTGAGAGAGGACAGCACAGCCTTTATATGCAAATCTCTTAGCACCATTTTCAAATCAAAATTACTCACCTAAATTCTTAAAGAAGGCCGTCAGCTTCTTAGCTGCATCTAAAGGAGTCATTCCGAATCTTGCAGCTAAAGAAGCTCTGGACTGTGGAGATACAGACACCACCACCAATTTCTTGGATGAACTGGATGCCTTTTAGTTAAAAAAAAAAAAAAAAAAAAAAAAAAAAAAAAAAAAAAAAAACACCAAAGGAAGAAAAAAAAAACCCATAACTGCACTGAGCTAGCATACTGACATTTGTATAACATAAGGCAAGCGAACTATTTCTATATGCTTAATACATAATAATAATAATAATAATACTAACAACAACAACAACAACAACAACAACAACAACAACAACAACAATAATAATAATAATAATAGAGTTGGAAAAGACCTTGGAGGTCATCGAGTCCAACCCCCTGCTCAGGCAGGAAACCCTACACCATTTCGGACAAATGGCTGTCCAGTCTCTTCTTAAAAACTTCCAGTGTTGGAGCATCCACAGATTCTAGAGGCAGGTTGTTCCACTGGTTAATTGTTCTGACTGTCAGGAAGTTTCTCCTTAGTTCCAGGTTGCTTCTCGCCTTGATAAGTTTCCATCGATTGTTTCTTGTCCTGCCTTCTGGTGCTTTGGAAAATAGCTTGACTCCCTCTTCTTTGTGGCAGCCCCTGAGATACTGGAACACTGCTATCATGCCCCCCCTCGCCCTTCTCTTCATTAAACTAGACATACCCAATTCCAGCAACCGTTCCTTATATGCTTTAGCCTCCAGTCCCCTAATCATCTTTGTTGCTCTTCTCTGGACTCTTTCTAGAGTCTCAACATCTTTTTTACATCATGGTGACCAAAACATGAAATATACCTCTTCATTAGAGGAGCTAAAATTAATATTAAAAGTTGACCCCTGGTGAATTGATGAACACATCCCCTTTCGCTCTATTCCTCCCCCCACCCATACTGAATGTAGAAAATGATTAAAAACGGTAATAGAAAAAGAGAAAGTTGAAGGCCATCGAAGTACAGCTCCTTGTTTAGTGCAAGATTCAAAATTAAACACAAGGACCTCATCGCTAGATCCTTGGTCCCCAATTTGTCCCCTCCGCCCTATTTAGTCCGTCTTGTTCAAATGCTAAGTCACACACCTTATTGGCGTTCAGCACTTTGCAGAGCTCTTCGTGGCTCTGCTGAGTGATTAGGACACTCTCCGCCGAGGTGATGCAACCGCTGCAGGCCAAGCAATCATTCAGGGTAATCTTGGCCCTCTCCAGTCTTTGGGACCCGCCGTCCTAGGAAGGAAGCCATCGAATGGGCTGCTGTCAGCACCCTGGAAAAAGTAATTACGAGGGGCATCCACAGGGAAGGTTAAAAAGTCAGGAGGGGAGCTGCAACCACACAAGCGAAGCCCCACCACTCTTTTTACACGCCGCGTGGCTGTGACTACCATCTTGACCAGGGGTCTTCAAACTTGGCCCTTTTCTGACTTGTGGACTTCAACTCCCAGAATTCCTCAGCCAGCTGTCCACAAGTCAGAAAAGGGCCAAGTTTGAAGACTCCTGATCTTGACCTTTTTGACAAACAGGCACAGGTAGTCCTCGACTTACAACAGTGCATTTAGTGACTGTTCAAAGTTACAACAGCGCTGAAAAAGTGATGTACGATCGTTTTTTAAACTTACGACCGTTGCGGCATCCCCATGATTGAAATTCAGTTGCTTTGCAACTGACTCATATTTATGATGGTGGCAGTGTCCCGAGATCACATGATCCCCTTTTGTGACCTTCTGACAAGCAAAGTCAATGGGGGAAGCCAGATTCACTTAACAACCGTGCTGCTAATTTAACAACTGTAGTGATTCACTTAACAACAGTGGCAAGAAAGGTCGTCAAATGGAGCCAAACTCGCTTAACAAATGTCTCACTTAGCAACAGAAATTTTGGAGTCAATTGTGGTCATAAGTGGAGGACTACCTGTACTCCTGTTCACTTCCCACTTTTGTTACAGAGTTCCTACTATCAAAGACACTAGAGGTCTTACAGATTTCTTTTGCTCTGTTCCACAGAGATTTGTGCTAGACTATACCCTTGAGAACACTTAATTTGTTGTCAAAAGTTTGGGTTTCACAGCAAAAACTAAGATAAGTTTCTGATTATGACAAAAATGAACCACATCAGTTGCTAGTCCTCCAAACTAGAGCTATTTCCAGCCCAACAAAAAGTCACGTTAAAGTTGGTTTGTGTTGTACATTTACTAATCACGGTTAAACATGTTGGGAAAAAAGCTTGTTCTATAGTCTCCAAAATACACTCAAACAGGGGAAAGAAAAACTTTACCTGGCCAACTTGGAAATAACTTCCATCATCTTCAATACGGATCTTAGCTGCTACTTTCCCAGACTTCTCAACCTTAATTGGCTTTATGCATTCCTGAAAGGGAAATCAAACAATGAAATGAACCAACATGCCAACAAACATCTGTAACAAAAACAAAACATAAATGTAAAAATCTGTGGAAGTAAGGAATTCTGGGAGTTGAAGTCCACAAGTCATCAAAGGGCCAAGTTTGAAGACCCCTGACCTAAACCGACTCCCGCTTTCCCAACTGGCAGCGAACGAAGCCACTTTAACAAAGGCCGCTTCCTCTCCCCCTAGAGAGGGAAACCCGAACCCAGTGAGGGCGATAGAAAGCCCCTCCTCACGGCTGCGCTTGTGGCACAGCGACGCTGAGGCAAGCGGAGAAGGCAGCTCCTGCCAAGCCGGCCTCCGGACCGGCTCAGTCCCCTTCGGCCTCTGCCAGGACAGGGCTACCGATAAGGCCTGCAAACGTCGCTTCGGTCAAGCGACGCCGACCCCGGCCTGACGCCTACCTGCGAGGGCCCGATGAAATCGTCCAGGTCGGTCAGCTGCAGAGCGCCGCTGAAAGGCGACGCCACCGCCATCTTGCGCCCGCCTCGCCGTAAAGCGCGAGCCGCGCTTCCGCAAAAGGCGGCGAGGCCACGAGCCCTCCTGTCGTAAAAGCCGCCGCGAAGCAGGCGCACGAGGCTCCGCCCACTCTCCGCCTGAAGGGGCGGTTCGAGAGACCGACGTAGGGAGAAGAGCCCGGCGCACGAGGCTCCGCCCACTTTCCTCCCGAGGGGGGGCGGTTTGAGGGAACCTACGTAGGGAGAAGAGGCGAGCGCACGAGGCTCCGCCCACTCTCCTCCCGGGGGGGCGGTTCGAGAGACCTACGTATGGAGAAGAGCCGGGCGCACGAGGCCCCGCCCACTCTCCTCCCGGGGGGGCGGTTCGAGAGACCTACGTATGGAGAAGAGCCGGGCGCACAAGGCTCCGCCCATTCTCCCGACGGGGGCGGTTTGATGGAACCTACGTAGGGAGAAGAGCCCGGCGCCCGAGGCCCCGCCCACTCTCCTCCCGGGGGGGCGGTTCGAGAGACCTACGTATGGAGAAGAGCCGGGCGCACAAGGCTCCGCCCATTCTCCTCCCGACGGGGGCGGTTTAATGGAACCTACGTAGGGAGAAGAGCCGGGCGCACGAGGCTCCGCCCATTCTCCTCCCGAGGGGCGGTTGGAGGCCCGCGGGCCTTTCGCCGAGAGGGCCGAGCGCGGTCGGGTCGTGCGGGCTGAGCTGAACTTTCTTAGGGTGGCAAAGACGGCCCGCCCCGGGACTGGGCTCCGAGACCCCGGCCAGGGGATCGCCCAAGGCGGCCTCAGCCGTCGCTGAGTAAATGGGGACCCCCAGTCTACAGTGCAGTCCTCGTGGCTGCTCCAAGAAGACCCCCCTCGTCTGATTCAGGTGTCCCTGAGGAGTCCCAGAAAAAAAAAAGTCGCCCCAACGGCTCTCAGAGAGTATTAAGACCAGTTGACGGCATAGAAAGCACAATCTTTCCATTCCTCCCCCCTCCCCATCCTGTCAGAACCTATCATTCTGCCTCCCCCCCCCAACGAATCTCAACTGTCAATAACTGACCTTCTCTCTCCCGCAGCATCCAATACAATGGAGGAAGCTTCTAGGAAAAGAAGCAAAAACGTCGTCGTCTTCCTCAAAAAATCAGTCTGGTTGCCTTTTCAAAATAACACCACTTTCGAAACTCCCAGAATTATAGATGATCATCAGAATTACCATCGCTCAATCAAGAACGATGTGCTTGAATTAATTTAGTTTGCCTGTTTTTCTTAAACCTTTTCTTCCTTAACTAAATCATAAAGGTATTAAATTATTGTTGTTATTTAAATATTAGATCAGTGGTTCTCAACCTTTTTAATGCCGCGACCCCAACCGGTCATAAGTCGAGGACTAAACCGGTCGTAAGTCAAGGACTAAATCGGTCGTAAATCAAGGACTACCCAACCGGTCATAAGTCGAGGACTTTCCCTGCCCGGGAGCACCGCGCATGTGTGGTTCCGCCCCCTGCGCCGGCCGAGGCATAGCTGGCAAGCGGCAGAGACGGAGCAGGCCGACCACCAGCTGGCCCAGCCCAAGGGAGGTAAGGCACCTGCTGGAAAAGGGAAAAAAATGGCGGACAAAAAAAAATGGCGGACAGCCTTGCTTGGCGACCCCCGTGAAATGGTCGATCGACCCCAAATGGGGTCCTGACCCACAGGTTGAGAACCACTGTATTAGATGGAGTCCAAACACGATACAGAAGAACCCAGATGGAGGCAATCAGTGTTTGGATACTTGGAGGCTGCCCAAAGTCAGCAGATCAAGGACTTGTGCAAAGGAAAATGACCTGGATGAAGGGAGAGCTGTTGGGTGCTCATTAGATAACCTGAATACGGTTTCTATTGTTGGTCCCCTTTTCTTTTATGTACTTCTGCAAGGAGCAAAGGAGTCCATAAAGGCTCTTGATGCGGGTGAAGAAGGAGAGTGCAAAAGTTGGCTTGAAACTCAGCATTAAGAAAACCAAGATCATGGCACCCGGCCCTCTCCTGGCGAATAGATGGGGAAGAAATGGAGGTAGTGACAGATTTTATCTTCCTGGGCTCCAAGATCACCGCAGATGGGGACTGCAGCCAAGAAATTAAAAGACGCTTGCTCCTGGGGAGGAAAGCTATGGCAAATTTAGACAGCATATTAAAAAGCAGAGACATCACCCTGCCAACAAAAGTGCGTATAGTCAAGGCCATGGTTTTCCCAGTTGCAATGTATGGCTGTGAAAGTTGGACCATAAGAAAGGCTGAGCGCCAAAGCATTGAGGCCTTTGAACTCTGGTGCTGGAGAAGACTCCTGCGAGTCCCCTGGACTGCAAGGTGATCAAACCGGTCAGTCCTAGAGGAGATCAACCCCGACTGCTCTTTAGAAGGCCAGATCCTGAAGTTGAAACTCAAGTACTTTGACCACCTAATGAGAAGGAAGGACTCACTGGAGAAGAGCCTAATGCTGGGAAAGATTGAGGGCAAGAGAAGAAGGGGACAACAGAGAATGAGGTGGCTGGAGGGAGTAACTGAAGCNGGGTAATATTGAAGCAAAATGGATAACTTCGGTGATTACCAGTGTGATCTGAACGTGTGACCTGCAATGTTTAATATTGGTGTTAAACTGTAGATTCTCCTCCTGAAATGCTGGGAATATGAGAAGGTAGATCTTGTACTTTTTCATACCCAACCGACCTCTTAGGTACTTCACTTGATGTTCACAACCATGTTCACAGCAGAAGCTCAGAGACACAGCTAAATTAGTTATTTTATTGTAGACAAGAAAGAAGCCATATATATGTAGATTTGCCTACTGCAGAAGACAAAAAGTCAATTATTTCTCTGTATCCCTTACTTTACATAGTTTAAATTCTAGTCCCTTTCCAACACTCTGTGGAAATTTGGTTATTTTCTTTTCAGCCTCCAGAATGGGACTTATCTGCTCTAGGTTTGCAAAATGATTCTGTCCAGCCTGAGAATCGCTCCTTTCTGTCTCACTAGATCCAGCTACAAGAATGAAACCTGAACTTCTGTAGCCTCTTGAACCCCAAGTGCCAGGTTGTTTTTTTTTGGGGGGGGGGTGGCATTCTCCAACTACTATTGCTACAAGCGGGCAACAGCTCCTTGGCCTTCAAGTTGTTGTTGGCCTTCCGAGTTGTTATTGGTGGGGATGAGGGATTGGAGAGATTGAATATTGTTAGCTTCTGGTCTTTCGTCCTCTTCTCATCTTCTATATTCCCAAAGGACATCAGACTTCCCATCCTATTTCTGAGTTTGTCCTGGGAAGACAGAAAGTAGGGAAGGGGGAGATATTCTGCCCCAATGACATTTACAGAGGGTGGTGGTTAAGTAAATGAACTTACAACAGTTCATTTAGTGACCACAGTTACAACAGCACTGGAAAAAGTGTCTTATGACTATTTTTCACACGACCGTTGCAGCATCCCCATGGTCACATGATCAAAATTCAGACATTTGGCAACTGGCCTGAATTTATGATGGGGTCACATGATCCCCTTTTGCGACCTTTTGACAAGCAAAGTCAGATGCCCTTAACAATCATGTTACCAACTTAACAACTGTGGCAAGAAAGGTCATAAAGTAGGGCAAAATTCACTTAACTGTCTTGTTTACCAACAGAAATTTGGGGCTCAGTTGTCATAAGTCGAGGACAACCAGGTCACTTCAAGGGTATCACAATACCTTTTTTTTTTTTTTTTTACTATCCACACACCCACCTCTTCATAAACTATCTTGCAGGTTGGGATTCTTGTTAAAAAGCACAGGAGAAAGTTTGAAATGGTAGAAATGTTGTCATGAGGGCTTCGTTTGGAACAGGAAGATGTCTGCTTCAATTCCAATCCCTTCAAGAGGCAGCTTTCCTATTGGAAAGACTTCAAAACTCAGACTTATAAACTTTTTCCTCATAAACAACTTCTTCATAAACTTCTTCCTAATAAACCGAGATGGGCAAAATTGATCTCAGTTCATGAATGGGAGGGCTGCAGAAACAGCAAACATTGGGGCCAAATCACAGATTGCCAAGGGTATAAAATGCCCTCATTGTGCAACCTGACTGGGATTATTCCCTCCAAAAGCTCCGTGGAGGGTAGGAAGGAGGCATCGCTGCTCACAAGGACCATGTGTGAGCTTTGGATTCCGCGTGAAACGAAGAACGAAGCTAGAACAGAAGCTAAGCCAAATTGAATTAAAACTACATTAGAATTCATACAATCGTTCCCCAATGCAAATTCCCCTTCTGCCATATTAAAAAAAATGCAGTAAAACCACAGATTTTTTAGGGTTCTGGAGGCTGCAGTCATGGATGGGGAGGGCTGGGTGCCATTGTGGAGCCCCAGATGATGCCCCACAGCTGTAGTAGGTGGTGGGTTTACTCATTTTTCTGGTTCCTTTGACCCTCCACAATTGCAAAAATTCTACCCTGTTTCTGCCAAAGAGTCCTTCCAGCGCCTGGGATTGGCCTTCTGATTTTTTTTAAAAAAAACACCCTGTTTTGTCGCCAAAGGAAGTGCCATCAGCATGTCCCAAGCGAAGATGGCTGAAAAATGTAAAATAAAAACAATGCCAGTGATAGGTTTACAAGCAACAAAGCAGGGAATGAAGTTGGCACCTGGAAAGTCCCCCAATCCATTTAGGCCAAAAAAAGAATCAAGGCTTGGAAAAGATGCTGGGAATCTTCCAAGATCCATAACCTCCTTTTCGAGAAGCCTGTAGACCCTCAAGGACGGTGCAAATGTTGTTGTTCGTCCATCGATTTTGATGAAGACCTTGACATCTTATGGATTATGGGCCATCAGCGGTGTGTCCGTAGATGGCTGATGAGACCGATGTTGACCCTCAAGGACGGTGCAAATAATAGCCTGACGTTAGCAGACACGTGACTTGGAGGGATTTTGCATTTTGAGTTTCAATGTGTTCTTCAGGAGAGACGAAACTGGGCAAAGAGACTCCGGAGACAAACATGGGTGGGTCCAACTGCTGCTTTCTCCTTGGAAGTGCACCATCATCTCTATCAACAGTGGTCTGGATCCGTGCAGTAGAAATGCATTTTCCAAGGCTTCACAACAGACTTGAGCGCTAGAAACCCATTACAAGAAAACATACCCAGGAATTCAAATTCCCGGTCAAACTTTGAAACCTTTTCGCCTTTGCTAGGTCAAAGGAAACGGCTGGGGACCTCAAAGGCCTGTCCAGATTTTTTTTAGTCAGAAGCAGTTTGTGCTGGAGGATGAGCATGATCAAACCAATATTAAAAAAAAAGAAGCACATTCTGGGAAGATATTTGGCTTCTCTCAGTGCAAGGTGGGATTCGGCTACTTGAAGTCTGCCAGAATATCGCTGAAGATGTTCAGGAAGAGATGCGCGTGGTGGTCTCGGAAGACCAGAGTGGGTCGGAAACGGATCGATCGGTTCCCACTGCCGCCTAATACCACACCTGAGGATAGAGAAAAAAGAAGGAAGTTGCAGAATCAGCTCTCTTTAATCACACAGGACATCATGAAGGCTTTTGATCCCAAGATCTCCTAGATACCGGCAGGGCATGATGTTATAAGCCGCTAACTAAATAAGAAATCAATCAGAACAGAGTTGGAAGGGACCTTGGAGGGCTTCTAGTCCAATCCCCTGCTCAAGCAGAAGACCCTTACCATTCTGGGAAAATGGCTGTCCAATCTCTTCTTAAAAACCTCCAGTGATGAAGCACCCACAACTTCTGAAGGCAAGTCGTTCCACTGCTTAATTTAGTTAATCTCTACCAAATCCTTTTGGCAAAAGTGGGCTTAGGTGACGGATACCGAGGGTCAAAACAAGGCAACTAAGATGCTGGAGGTATCAGCTTGGAGGAATAGGTTGCACCCCTCACCCTCAAGAAGCCCCACATGGATGGAGAAGATCATGGAAGCAAGATCATCAGATTTCAGGAATGCTTTAAAGCTACGGTGGGACAAATACAGAATCTTGGAAACTGAAAGAACAATTTCCCAGCCTCCTTCCTACGGAATTCATTTGCCTGAAATGAAATGTTTCTTTACAGGTTGAGTTGCTATTTATGAGATGAGCTGCTGATAGACTCACCTTCTATCTCTTGATGCCTTCCCTTCCTTTCCTGGCCTCCCCACAATCCTCGGTGTGGGGTGGGGGAACCAGAGATTTCTTGAAGACCATCTAAGAGGGCAGCCTTAGAGCTAAGTACAGGTAATCTTTGCCTTACAGCCACAATTGAGCCCAAAGTTAGCAGTTGTTGACCGAGTTTTGCCCCATTTTATGACTCTTCTTGCCACAGTTTAGTAACGCAGCTGTTAACTGAATCTGACTTCGTCTATTGACTTGGTTGGAAACTGCCTGGGAAGTGACCCCATGACCCTGAGACATGCAACCATCATGAATACAGGCCAATTGCCAAGCATCCAAATGTATCCCATGGTTCTAAGTGTGGAAAATGGTCCTAAGTCACTTTTTTCAGTGACGTTGTAATTTCAAACAGTCACTCAATGAATGGTTGTAAATCAAGGACTACCTGTACGTGGAATTCATTGGAACAGGAAAATATTGGGGAGTTGGAGGCATAATGGAGAAAGGACTTGAGTTAGAAAATGAAAGGCCCTGCCTGTGGCTGAAGTGGCAGGTGACACTTAGCTTCCGAATTTGACCCACAAGGGGAAATTTTCATCTGCTCTCATGAATGGTGAGAATCTTAGATAAGCAGGACAAACGAGGAGAAAAAACTTAGAAGGCTCTACCACCCAGCGTCTCGGCTTTCACTAGATGCCACTGCTAAGATTTTCAGTGAAAGCTGGAAATGGAATAGGCAGATCTATTTCTTCTGCTAGGGAGATCAAAAGCTTGCTGCTTTGTCCCTGTGATTTTTATATTTCATTACCCAATGAGTGCCCAATGATGTTACCTAGTTTGGTAATGAAATGTCTGCAAGAACAAATGGATAGATTGACCTTAGAGATTAAAGAGAAAGAAGATTCAGTTCACTTTAGAACATGGGATAATTTTTACCAATGGTTAGGAAAACGAACTAGTGAGAAATGAATGTGATATGTTATTTTGAATAGATATTAGTAAGAAGAATGATACGCATTAACTAACTGATACCGTTTATGATTACTGTTTATTACACTTATTATAGTTACTTATTTCTATATCAACTATTGTTAACTGAACATATACACCCGGACAATAGTCTGTTTGCTAAAGATTGAAAATGTTATTGGGGGATAACCCCAGTGTGGATCCCAACCCCTTCCCAACCTCAATCCTGATCCCAACCCCACCCTAAACCTTAATCGCTATCCTGATCCTATTCTATCCCCAACCCTATAAAACTCAATAAAATCTTTAAAAAAAAAAGTGTCTGCAAGAAAACAGCCAAACTCAGAAAGCACCAAGGACTCTATCTGGGCTACAGATCTTTTCTTCTGTTTGAACCCACAATTTGTAAAATATCATTTTTTCATGAAAGCATGGCTTTTTTTCTTGTTTTCCTCCCTCCTTCATTCAAAATGGAATCTGTTACCATTTTATTATTAAAATTACATATGTATTGTGCAAGCAGTTGTATAATAGACTATGAAGTTAAAAAAGGTCCCTAAAGAAAGCAGCAGCAAATTGCTGTCCTATTTTTGCCCACCCCAACTTGAGGTTAAACTCAACTTGGAGGTAGTTTTATTTTTTAAAACATTAAATATACATTAATACTTCCCAGCCTTTGAGATCCAGGTGTAGGATACAGAGACTCAGCCCTGGTTCAAAGCACAATGCCTCACCTTTGTTTCTTGCTATTTCAATGAGCTTGTTCCGAATTGCGTCATTTGGAGTGTCAAAGGAGCAGAACGTCCCTCGTCCCCGGGCTCGGCTGATGAGATGGGGATAGCGACTCTACAAAAAAGGGAAAGATTAATCACAGTTTGTCATCTTCTTGGAAAATCAGGCAAGGCATGCTGAAACATAAAGGAAACATCTAGGAAACATAATTCCTAGATGCTGGACTTAAAAAGAGTGCCTGGTTTTCCCAGCTGGCAGAAAACATAAAAAATCACAATCACGTTAACTGCGGCAGATTGCAGCGGTGCCGTAACAGCCATAAATTTGCAAATACATTTGATCTGGGGTTCCTTGAAATTTAAATTCCATGGGAATAATGGGTTTTCGATTTTGTACACTTTCTTTAAATAATCAGATTAAAGATACCTTGTTTCAAAAATGGTTGCCCTCTGATGCACTGCTTCAGGCAATCAAAGGATACAAACAGACAGGAGTATAACAGAATATCAGAGTTGGAAGGGACCTTGGAGGCCTTCTAGTCCAACCCCCTGCTCAAGCAGGAGACCCTAGACCCATGGTGGCAAACCTATGGCACGCGTGCCACAGGTGGCACACAGAGCCCTCTCTGTGGGCACGCACGCCTAGGCCTTCAGCTGGGTTTTATAAAACCTTTTTGCTTTAGGCCTCCGCCACAGTGTGCAAAAAAAAAAAGGTTCAATCAATCAATTTCAACTTCTCGCGGGAAATAAAAAGATCTCACAAAATTGGAATTGATTGATTGAACTTTTTAGTCCCACCCAGTCTGCCATTGCCACGCCCACCCAATGGGCCACGCCCACCCAGCACCCGACGATACATGTGGGTTTTGAGTTGCAGTTTAGGCACTCGGTCTCTAAAAGGTTCGTCATCACTGCCCTAGACCATGCCAGTCAAATGATTGTTCAATCTGTTCTTAAAAGTCTCCAGTGATGGAGCATTTTTTTGAAGGCCTTGTGAAAGCAAGCCGTTCCACTGATTGTTTTAACTGTCCAGAAATTTCTCCTTAGTTCTAGTTAGTTCTCTCCTTGATTAGATTCCATCCATTGCTTTAGACTTTTAGTAGCATATAGATAGCTTCTTAACATTTTCAGCCTCCAGCCATTCTTGGATCTGTCTCATGGTTCCAACAGATGAAACTCTTCAAAGAACTTTCAGGCATTGTTTACCTTAAAGAATCTTTATTTGAGCAGCATAGCATCGGCACATACATAAGTGAAGCCAAAATCTGGATTCCCCTCCCCTTAGCACATAGTATCAGAACACAATTCCCTCCTCTAATTAACAGTCATAAATCACATTCTCCAATTAGTTTGAAATGCAGGCTTTCCCTTCTGTTCTAAGCCCACCATTTCTTACCGTCTCTTATTTCAAAAGCCCTGAATTCTCACACTATTACAATATTGTTATGTCTAACTAACTCCCATCACATTCCTCCCCCCCCCAGTATCATCTAATTCTAAGAGTAAAGCATAAGAAAGAAAAAGGCTGCATCTCTATATGTTGTCAAAGCAAGAACATCCAATGTTAGCAGCGTTGACACTCTGCATACTGTGGGCTTCACCTGTAGCAACAGGTATGTGTGAAATAAAGAAAGGCTACGGAGTCTGGCTTTTCTAACCAGAGAAGCCAACCAATAGTAACTCCACTGGTGGGCATCAAAGATCCCCGCCTACACTGACGAGATCTTGCCCATCTCTTTTAATATTTAAGTATAAAAACCCAGGTGGCTCCAGATCCAACAAACTGTCCAAATCTGTTAATTCGTAGTAAAAGTAATAGAAGATAATAGCAGAGTTTGCACCCATAACTAGCCTGCAATACACTGAATCACAGACTGGGATACCCACTATGGCAAATCCTGTAGAAAGCAATTAAATTATGTTTACCAGAATTGGGCTGTAAAAGGATATATTATTTTTAAAAATCGAACTACTGCATGTCATCCGTATATATCGAATCCACAATGTAAATCAAATGGATATTGTATGCATATCAAATTTATATTGCATGTATATCGAATCCACAATGTAAACCAAATTTATTTTGTGAATCCCAATTGAGCAGAAGGGCAATTTTTAAAACGGCACCGCATCCTGAGGTTGCAGATTTTCTGCCTCACATCAGACAGCAAGAACCACTTTCACAACTTGTCATTTAAGGTGACTTTACCTGTAATTCCAGCAGCCCCATCAATAGGACCTTCCCGGCATGGGTGACGTTCCCCAGGAGGTCCTCCCTTTTGATGACATTAATGACCTCTGCTAGCAGGAGATTCTTGGAAGGGTCCCCAAGCCATGTGTTAAATATCCGATATGGCTGCAGGGTGGAGAAACCAAAGGAGAGGAAAGAAGGGGGGGGGGGAACCAAGGAAGAATTAGTCTCTTTTGCTTTGACTTAGAACCATTCATTTTGCGATATGAAAAAGTGACTCATGACTGGTCCTCACACTTATGACCAGCACATCATTCCCACGATCACATATTAAAATTGGGGCGTTTGGACAACCGGCATGTACAGACAGTCCTCCACTTAATAACAGTTCATTTAGTGACTGTTCAAAGTTACGATGTCACTGAAAAAAGTGACTTATGACCGCTTTCCACACTTACGACCGTTGCAGCCTTCCCGTAGTCGTGTGATCAAAATTCAGATGCTTGGCAATTGATTCATATTTAGGACCGTTGCTATTTCCCAAGGTCAGGTGATCCCCTTTTATACACTTCTGACAAGCAAAGTCCATGGGGAAGCGAAATTCACTTAACAACCAGGTTACTAACTTATCAGCTACGGTGATTCACTTAACAACTATGTGGCAAGAAAGATTGTAAAATGATCCAAAACCTGCTGAACAAATGTCTGGCTCAATAAGAGAAATTTTGGGCTCAATTGTGGTTGTACGTCAAGGACTTCCGGTATTTATGATCCCAGAGTTATGTGACCGCCATTTGCCACTTTCCCAGCCAGCTTCCAACATGCAGAGTCAAAGTGGGAAACTGGAATAGAAATAGAAATAGAAAGGAATAGAATAGAGAATGGAATAAATAGAATAGAATAGAATAGAATAGAATAGAATAGAATAGAATAGAATAGAATAGAATAGAATAGAATCTTGGAATGGAATAGAAACTTGGAATGGAATAGAATAGAACAGAACAGAACATAATAGAATCTTGGAACAGAACAGAATAGAATAGAATCTTGGAATAGAATAGAATTTTGGAATGGAATAGAATCTTGGAATGGAATAGAAACTTGGAATGGAATAGAATAGAACAGAACAGAATCTTGGAATAGAACAGAACACAACAGAATAGAATACAATCTTGGAATAGAATAGAATCTCGGAATAGAACAGAATAGAATAGAATCTTGAAATAGAATAGAATAGAATAGAATAGAATAGAATAGAGCTGGAAGGGACCTTGGAGGTCTTCTAGTCCAGCCCCCTGCTCGAGCAAGAGAACCTATCCTATCTTAGACAAGTAACTGTCTGGTCTTTTCTTAAAAATCTCCAGTCATGAAGTGCCCACGACATCTGGTTAATTGTCCTCACTGTTAGGAAGTTTCTCCTTAATTCCAGGATTTGCTAAATGACTCTGTGATTTGTTTACCAATCTCAGCAAAAAGGTTCTAAAACTGGGTGGGACTTTCATACCAGCCACATTGCTTAGCAATGGAAGTCTCGGTTGCAATTGTGGTGGTAAGTCGGGGAGTGCCGGTATGGCACCATGATGACCACGCACATACTACAGCTTTCAAAATGGAACTTACCGCATTCGCCCGGAATTCATCCTTGTGGAAAAACCCTCCGGTCATCATCTTCTTGCTGAAAGTCAGGACGTCCGCTGGGTCCTCGAGACCCCAGTGTTCGTGGGCCCAGAACTTGCCAGTACATCCGCCTCCCGTTTGTACCTCGTCTATCAAGAAACCGCAGCCGTGCTGTTGAGAAAGCACACCTGAAGTCAGTCCCTTTAAGAAAGGGGCTGGGACCAATTTAAGGAGGAGGCAAAAATAACTCTGCTTGCTTGCTTAAAGGCAGGGGTCTCCAACCTTGGCAACTTTTAAGACTTGCGGACTTCAACTCCCAGAATTCCCCAACCTTGACAACTCGCTGAAGAATTCTGGGAATTGAAGTCCACAAGTCTTAAAGTTGCCAAGGTTGGAGACCCTCTCTTCAAGGAATACATCAGCAGATAATTTAAGAAGAGGCTAGACAGTCACTTATCTGAAATGGTATAGGTTCTCCTGCTTCAGCAAGGGGCTGGACTAGAAGATCTCCAAGGTCCCTTCCGGCTCTATTCTATTCTAATTGTCAGAGGTAGAGACCTCAAGGATCTGAAGAGTTCAGTTGCCCCACTGGTTTCACCTTAGGAAAGTCACTCCACACCTTCACTAAGCCTTGTTTTGTATTAATTTGTTTAAATTGGGCAGCAGGTTAATTAATTGAATTGAATTGAATGGCCAGTCATCTTAAACCAAACCCTGGGCAACTCGCAACTAAAAGTTAAGCCAGGCTTCTGCAAACAGAGAAGTCTTCCCGATTTCTGGATCTACAGAATTCTCCAGCCCGCAAAACCATGGTTGATTATTGGAAACCAGGAAATCACTCTGGGTGTGTAAAGTTGTGTTATGCCTCAATCTTTATTTTGCAAGTGACCATGTTTGGGGTGGTTCACTATGCAAGCTGAAACTGTGCAAGTCATGCTACAGTTCAGCATGGAGCGTGGAGCCAGACAGTTTGTTCTACCTGACATATAATAAAACACATTTTCTGTCAGATCCAGATCCCAGAGTCTAAAACAGGGGCCTTCAAACTTGGCAACTTTAAGACTTGTGGACTTCAATTCCCAGAATTCCTCAGCCAGCCAGGGCTGGCTGAGGAATTCTGGGAGTTGAAGTCCACAAGACTTAAAGTTGTCAAGTTTGAAGGCCCCTGGTCTAAAAGGCAACAATTGGAAATTAGTGGGAAAATATTTTCATCTCCCAAATCCATCCACTGCTCATCTGAACTTGTGCAATCTCACAGGAAAAAAAAGACCAAAAAAAAAGCCTTAAATAGCAGGCCCAGAAGGATCCTGTTGAATTTGAAATTACCAAAACATCTGGTTCTTGCTCCTCATGCCTAAATTAGAGATATTTTGTTTTCATACAGAATAGCACGGCGGAATGTAGTATATCTATAATTAGGCAGGTAGTTCCTTGAGTCTGGCAAGATTCTGTCTGCAGGCAAATAACAATAAAGGAACTCTTCAGAAGTAATTCCATGTGTCGTTCCTGACATCACCCTTGCCAGACTCAAACAACTATTTGTGTAACTATAGATCTACTCTGTAAGCTGCGAGACAGGTCTTAGCTGTCTTCCTGTCTACCAGACAGTCCAAGCTCTTTGCCCTCCCAGGAATCCAGTGTACATTCCATGACAATTGGAACTAAATCCAGATGTTCAATTTCATAGGACTCCTGTTGGGTTTCCCCAGATCAGCTTGGAAGCTGCTACTCGAACATTAGATAAACTTATTGCTCAGGAGACAAAACCTTTGCTTAGAGAATGGGCCATTTTATATCAAAGCTCACCTTTCTTGCGATGTTTCTCAATTTCCTAAAAAAGTCATCTGATGCGTGATTGTCACCCCCTTCGGACTGAATGGGTTCCACAATAATTCCCGCAACCACTTTATTCTTTTTCCTGTATTTAACAATCAAATCTTCCACCTGCATGTTAGAACATAGCAAGATTTTTTTTTTAAAGGAAGAAATCCCTAATAGGCATTTTATCTTGTTCGATTTCATTGCGGACAATTTATTAAATTTCAGGGAGCAATCAAGAAGGATTGGTGATGTTTTTGCACCATTGAACAACCTTCTTCAAAAAAGAAACCTCCAGATGAATTAAATCTTTTCCATTTGGGCTGGCAATTATGGGAGTTGGGATCCCACCCACCTGGAAGGGATCTCAGGCTAGAGAATGATGACCCATGGGCCAATTTGTTAATAAAAGAATCCCATTGAAGAGACCTGCTGCTTAAACGTAATGACAAAGAGTACATGAAATAAATTAAACAAATTAAGAAGAAATGCAATTGATGTTAATAAAGAGCAAACACGTGATTATGAGTAGTGTTTTATCCAAAGCAACTGCTCCAGAAAAAACAGTCCTAACTGAGAAATACCCATTTTTTGGTAGATCTCCCCCAAATTTTAATCTGACCGATTCATTCCTTCTTTGGCCTTCTTTAAAAGAGTATTAACTGTGGTGCATTTTGAAAAGGTGATCTTCAGCTTGAGTTCCAGCTTCCAATCCAATGGGAGAATCTCCCCAGTCTCCACACAGCTCTGAAAAATCAAGTCCTACTTGGAGGACTCAAATCCCTCAAAAACCAAGGCTAACCTGGAGAATTAGGACACCACATCAACTGGCCTTTCAACAGCTGCAAAGTGTTTATGGTGTTTCTGTAACCTTGTTTTCCATTCTCTGCTAAGCTTCCTATGCTACTCTGCTAAGTTTTGCCCTAAACCCAAACCACATCAAAATCAAGAAGGTCCATAATCTAGTTTCTCTAATTTAGCCTCTGCAAGAAGGTGGCTTCTTACAGTGGTCTGTGATGTCCATTTTAATGCACTCAAAACTAAACTTAGCTTAGCATGGTTGGTGAACCCAATCACTGCCTCCAATTGGCAGGGCCTGTAGTAGTTGCATCTGGAATCCTGAAGGGCTTCAGAGCAGATGTCCATGATGCATCTAGAATTTAGAAGACTAAACCTCTGGTTCCAGTGACCGACCCAGATTGGATCTTACAACATTATCCTGGGACACATATATTTGCTTTCATTCGTGAAGCTGATTAAAATTAACTTGGTTTGCTCAGGGGCTGCATGTCTATGGGATGAACACTTTATGATGAGCACCCTTCGAATGGTGCAGGAGTACAAACGGATTTCCAGAAAACATTGCAGATTACAAGAACCATTTGCGCTTCAGTTTGAGATGCAGACCACACAGACTCATCCCCAACAGCCTGCGCCTGTCTTCAACAGTGAAGGGACCCAGAGCAGAAAACATCCAGCAGCCAAGAAGGCTCCACACCCATTTGCACTACTCAAGGGACCCTGGAAACACAGATAAACCTCCAAGTGGCCTCAATGATTCTCTAAAACAGACATGTCAAACACAAGGCCTGGGGTCCGGATGCGGCCCGCGAAGTGGTTTCATGTGGCCCGCGAAGCCATCCCGAAAACAGTGAGGGAACGGCCCCCGCTGCCTTGGCCCTGGCCCAGGCCAGCCAGGAGCCAATGTAGAATTTTGTGGTGGCCATCTTGGCACTTGCCCCGGTGGACTATGCCTTGGCACTTGCCCCAGTCCCACCCCCTTCTGCCAGACACCCTCAGATCTGTCCCACTCCTGCCCAGGTCCCCATAGGCACCTTGACGCGAATGATGTAGAACTGGCCACACTCACTCTGTCCATGCCCACCCAGTAGGCTGCACCCACTCTGACCACACCCACCCACCCCCTCCCAGGGCAACCGCAATGCTGATGCGGCCCTCAGTGAAATTGAGTTTGACACCCCTGCTCTAAAAGGATGCAAACGACCAGCTGTCTGCAAGGAATATAAATGCTTCCATTCCCCACCATCCAGTCAGAGGTGAAGAAGCTTCTTGGATGGGAAGCAAAACGTCTTCAAAGAAAAAACAAGAAAGTCCAGTTGCCTCCTGAAAAAAAACCTTTGGGACGCTCAGGGCTCAACTAAGTCAGGAGGAAGATGTTTTGCGAGCCTCATTCTCTCTTCCAGGAAAGACAAAGGCTGACTGTCCCTGGCGGTCCTCGTCCTCCATCTTCTGCTTGATCTTTCTGTGCTGGGTTAATCGAGCAAAACAAACGCGCTTTCCCTGAGCCCAACCTTCTGCACTCTGGAGCTGGGCTGTCCTCACCTCCTCTAAGCAGCGTGCTTCCTCCTGCTGGTTTTCTCGCACAAAGTCTTCCAAGGGGTACTGCAGCCTTGGGAAGGGAGCGATGGGCCAGTCAAAAGACGGGATGTCCAGCTTGTGAATGGCCTTGGAGTGCGTCGTGGCCAAGCAGCCTAAACAATGGAAGAACATTTTTAGAACGTTTAGAGTGCTTTTCTTAAAAACACCAGAGGTTTTTAAGAAGAGACTGGACAGTCACTTGTCTAAAATGACTCTAGGCCAGGGGTAGGCCACCTTGGCTCTTTTATGACTCGTGGACTTCAACTCCCAGAATTCCTGAGCCAGCATGGCTTAGCTTAGAAACTTCTCCCTTTCCCCTCAGCATGGCTGGCTCAGGAATTCTGGGAGTTGAAGTCCACGAGTCATCAAAGAGCCAAGGTTGCCTATATCTGGGCTAAGGCAAAGGTGGGAAACGATGGCCCTTTTGTGACTCGTGGACTTCAACTCCCAGAATTCCTGAGCCAGCATGGCTCAGCTTGGAAACCTCTCCCTTTCCCCTCAGCATGGCTGGCTCAGGAATTCTGGGAGTTGAAGTCCACGAGTCATAAAAGAGCCAAGGTTGCCTATCCCTGCTCTAGGGCCTCCTCAGTGGTGGGATTCAAATACAGGAACAACTGGTTCTCTGTGTGGATGCCGCTTCCGGAAGTCCATTCTGGGCCTCGGCAACAAAAAATTAGCTACAGTTCTGCTGAACTGGTGCAAACCAGCTGAATCCCACAAGTGGATCTTCTGCTGGAGCAGGAGGTTGGATAGAAGATCTCCAAGGTCCCTTCCAGCTCTATTCTGATCGAAAACCATGAAAACCAGACAAAGCCTTCAAAGATAGTGCCTCCTCCTGGCCAGATAATATCCTGCAGAAAAATGCTTGCTCAGGTTGTGGGAAGTTGCTTTCACTCAAATCAAATCCTACTTTTAATAGTTGGATGACTGAAGCTGCGATCTATCTCCCTTCTGCGCAAAATTTCTTTGGTAGACTTCTGTCTGTATGTTAATTATCCCCAGTACCTGTAACACAGCATCATGGATCATCTAAATCAGGGGTGTCAAACTACTGGCCCGCGGGCTGGATGCGTCATGGCGAAACCGCACCCACCCCTTTGGTGGCAATGGAAAAAAAGTTGCGATACGTCACGACACGTCACGTGACGTTGCAAGTTTGACACCCCTGATCTAAATCAGTGGTTCTCAACCTTTTTAATGCCGCGACCCCAACTGGTCGTAAGTCGAGGACTAAACCGGTTGTAAGTCGAGGACTAAACCGGTCGTAAGTCGAGGACTACCCAACCGGTCGTAAGTCGAGGACTTTCCCTGCCCGGGAGCGCCGCGCATGCGTGGTTCCGCCCCCTGCGCCGGCCGAGGCGTAGCAGGCAAGCGGCAGAGACGGAGCAGGCCGACCACCAGCTGGCCCAGCACAAGGGAGGTAAGGCACCCGCTGGAAAAGGGGAAAAAAATGGCGGACAAAAAAAATGGCGGACAAAAAAAATGGTGGACAGCCTTGCTTGGCGACCCCCGTGAAATGGTCGATCGACCCCAAATGGGGTCCCGACCCACAGGTTGAGAACCACTAATCTAAATGGTGCTGAGCTAAGGATGGAAGCTCTTGAAAGATTAGGCTTTATTTGACGCCAATCTGATGGCCTGTAATCCATCAAGCCATCTCACTGATCTTTGCATATCATGCTATTCTCAACCAAAACCAGTAACTCTTCCTTACCCATGGTTCTTCCGTGAAATGCACCCATGAAGGAAAGCATACTGTATTCTGGGCAACCTGGGGGCTGAAAGGCAAAGAGGAAATTTATGCTTATTAATTAGTTAATTAACATTTCAATTTAGCCACTAGGTAATAGCCTCTTCCCCACTTCAATGCTAGCTGGAATGACCAACTGAATGATAGCAGGGTGGAGGATAACTTATTTTATTTTTCCAATTCTGCTGTGTTATTAGGAGAAAGCCTTCCTCTATTATGAATATTAATTCAGAGGGCTGGCTTTCAAACCCAAGCAAATCAGATTTTAAAAACCAAAAAAAGTTATCCATCCATCAAGATGCAGTCTTATTTTTTTCTCTCTTCTTGAAGTGTTATCCTCACAGACACCATCTTGTGTTAGGCTAGTTGGGTTACTGGTCCAAAGTCTCCAGAGGACTTTATGGCTGAGCAAAAGATGAGGCATAGACCTCCCTAGTCCTAGGTTGACCTTGATCATTAGCCCTTTTGATGCCACCAGCCAAGAAAAACCAAATATGCAGGGACAGATTAGGTGAAACTTGGCTCAATAGCAGTAACTGTGAGACGGATCTTGGAATCCTAGTGGACAACCGCTTAAATATGAGCCAACATTGTACGGCAGCAGCCAGAAAAGCCAATGCAATCCTAGGCTGCATCAACAGAGGGAAAGAATCAACATCCCGCAATGTTCTAGTATCGCTCTACAAAGCCTTGGTAAGACCACACTTGGAATATTGCATCCAGTTTTGGTCACCCCAATATAAAAAGGATGTTGAGACTCTAGAAAAAGTAAGAAGAGAAGAGTGATAAAGCTCTTTAGGGGGCTGGAGAAATTGGTTTTGTCTACTCTAGTGAAAAGAAGGACTAGGGGTGACAGGATAGCAGTGTTCCAGCATTTGAAGGGCTGCCACAAAGAAGAGGGGGTCAACCTATTTTCCAAAGCTCCTGAAATTAAGAAAAGAAACAATGGATGGAAACTAATCAAGAAGAGAAGCAACATAGAATTAAGGAGACACTTCCTAATGGTGAGAACAATAAACCAATGGAACGGCTTGCCTCCAGAAGGTGCTCCATCACTGGAGGTTTTTAAGAAGAGATTGGACAACTATTTGTCTGAAATATTATAGGGTCTTCAGTCCATGATGGTGCACTGGCTAGAATGCAGTATTGCAGAGAAACTCTGCCCGCAGCAAGGAGTTTGATCCTGACTGGCTCAGGGTTGACTCAGCCTTCCATCCTTCCAAGGTCAGTAAAATGAAGACCCAGATTGTGGGGGGCAACAGGCTGACTCTGTAAACCACTCAAGAGAGGGCTGTAAAAGCACAGTGGAGCAGTACACAAGTCTAAATGCTATTGCTATTTGTAAAACACTGTGGGGGGAAATGGGCATTACTTGCATAAGCAACGAAACACCGAGTGGCAGTATTTACTATCATTTTGCAAAACTGATTATGAAACGGACTACATCAGATTCTATGATGAAACTGAGTTGTGAAAGAGATTAGAGAATGAACAAAGTCCCAAGAGAATGATGTAAGGAAAGGGTTTGTTGGATTAAAAAAGGGTTCATTTTTAACATAAGTGATATCCAATCCACAGGAATGTAGGAGTGAGGGTTGGAATACAGACATGTTTATAGTTGGAAAATTAAGAGTAAAAACAACAAAACCTGCCAAGCATTGTGCTAACTACTGCTCAGTACCCGTTGCCCTTTTAGCTTCCAGTTCTCTGTCATTGCAAAGCATGTGCCCACTTTCTAACTTCAGTACAGGGAGTCCCCAACTTATGACCACAATCGAGCCCAAAATGTATGTTGCTAAGTGAGAAATTTGTGAGTTTTGCCCCATTTTACGACTTTTCTTGCCACATTTGTTAAGTGAATCCCTGCGGTTGTTAAATTAGCAACACGGTTGTTAAGTGAATCTGATTTCCCCGTTGACTTTGCTGGTCAGAAGGTCCCAAAGGGGGAATCACGTGACCCCAGGGGGACACTGCGACCATCATAAATATGAATCAGTTGCCAAGCATCCGAATGTAAATCACATGGCCGTGGAGATGCTGCAAAGGTCAAAAGTGTGAAAGATGGTCCCAAGTCACTTTTTTCCCAGTGCCATTGTAACTTCGAGCAGTCACTAAGTGAGCTCTTGTTTAAGTCGAGGACTACCTGTAGGTCTTATGCTGTCTTGCTGGGCAGGTGGACACTGAAGCAAAGATCAAGAATGTAGATTTGGCCTGGCTTTTTGCTCTGCTGAATGAAGGAATGGACCTTACCTGGTTAATCATGCAGGTCTCCAACTCTTCTTTGGTAACACTGTTGTCGCCTCGTTCTTTGTTCTGGAAAAGAAAGAAGTTTCCCATCATCTTCCCAGCCAAGAGTTGCCCTTCAACCCATCTGCACGGACATCATTTGGGGACGATAACCGTATATCAATGGCTATGGCATTCAAGAGTCTCCCAATGGCAATATCCCGAGAGGAACAGGAACTAGAGGAAAACGAGGGATACTCAGCTCCATCCCAGAAGTTCATCACAGCTGACAGGTTTACATAGTTTAAATACTTAATACATCTGAGAAGACCTGGACTGGGTTCTCCTCCTTGATCTGCTTCTAGGAGACGATCATTCTCCAGGATTACTGGAGATGGGAAGCATGACTAAAAAGGAGCTTCCAAGGCTGAAAAAGCCAGACCATCTCAACCATCCCCTCTTGGGATTTTATGACTATTCTCCACTGGGCAGCAATTCTGAAGGCTTCTTCTATGACCTTCTAATTTCTCTGAAATGAGAGCCTTTTAATTCTGGAATGGAGACATTTCCTTTCTTTTGGGGGCCCTCGTCCCACAGAATCTATTGAGGGTCCATGGCTGAGAATGGGCAATCTAATCCTAAAGTGGCGGAACCCTAAATGAGGATTAGTAATAGGGTTCCAATTCAGAGATGGGGAGGGGGATTAGAATCCCCTCCAGGTTTCTGCATCTTCCTTTTCTTTGTCTGCTCAGCAGATCAGTCAAGCAGATCAACTCAACAAACTGATTGTTGATAAAAGGGTTAGGTGCTGACTTACTGTCAGGCACAAAGGATCAGGACCATACATTAAGTTGAAGCACAGAAGATTTAGTTAAGCCTATGCATAAGAATCTAATGGTCAGCACTAAATAGGTGCTAGATAAGGGTCAAAGAAATCTGGGGGGGGGGGGAGAGACTTGATCATTTGCGGCAACTTAAGGATTCTAAGCTTATGAAATGTTTAACTCCACCCTCCAGCTCTGCCTGCTCTTCTCCTACATCTACAAATTTGAGACCCCCTTCGCCCCCTATCCCACTTTGAGCAGACAGCCCTCCCTGTTTTCCTGAGCATCTGGAGAGCGTCTGTACAAGGCAGAGCATTCATATCATAGCTTTTACTCACCCTGTACCACATAAATATGGTTTTAAAGGCATTTTCATTGGAGCAAGATCCACAGGACATGGTTATGACTTGAGAGAGACCTTTAGGAGCAACCTGGCAGTGGAGAAGAGACACGGACCTTTCAATCCAAAGTTTGTAAGGAATACTTTCATCATAACTGAGCATCACAACAAAATGATGCTTATTTTAACACACACACCCCAATTTTTTAAAACTAGTCTCTATTGCCTAAGGATAAAATTATGGAAACTTAGGGCTGGAAGTGCCATTTAGCCCATGGACTGCAACTAGCCACCCAAGGCAAGAATTCAAAATAAAGACTCTTCAACCGAATAGAATAGAATAGAATAGAATAGAATAGAATAGAATAGAATAGAATAGAATAGAATAGAATAGAATAGAATAGAATAGAATAGAATAGAAGACAGGATGTAGGAATAGAATAGAATAGAATAGAATAGAATAGAATAGAATAGAATAGAATAGAATAGAATAGAAGACAGGATGTAGGAATAGAATAGAATAGAATAGAATAGAATAGAAGACAGGATGTAGGAATAGAATAGAATAGAATAGAATAGAATAGAATAGAATAGAATAGAATAGAATAGAGCTGGAAGGTCTTCTAGTCCAGCCCCCTGCTGAAGCAGGAGAACCTATACCATCTCAGACAAGTGACTGTCTAGTCTCTTCTTAAAAATCTCCAGTGATGGAGCACCCACGATTTCTGAAGGCAAGCTGTTCCACTGGTTAATTGTCCTCACTATCAGGAAGTTTCTCCTTAATTCCAGGTTGCTTCTCTCTTTAATCAGTTTCCGACCATTGTTTCTTGTCCTGCCTTCAGGTGCTTTGGAGAATAATTTGACCCCCTCTTCTCTGTGGTAGCCTCTCAAATACTGGAACGCTGCTATCATGTCACCCCTGTTTCTTCTTTTCTTTAGACTAACCCAAGTCCTGCAGCCGTTCTTCGTATGTTTTAGTCTCCAGTTGACTGACATCAACTGATGTCAATCCAACGTCTCTTTGATCCTGAGAACAACAGTCCATCATCTCAAAGGTCATTGTTGAAGTCTCTCATCCTTAAGAAACTTTTCTTATTCTAAAACTTAATCCATTATCCCATATCCTGCAATCTGAGATAATAGAGAACTCATAATGATCTTCTTCTGTGTGGCATCTTTTCAGGTCTTTGAAAGAGGGCTATCATTCCCCTGTCCCCATTGTCCTTTTTAAATACTAGCCTCTCCTTGTAGTTGCCAGTTGTGGAATTATTGGCAAGACGGAGACCTGCCAGTGTTGGATGTCAGTTTCATTGCTCCTTCGGTGCTAGATAAAACTTACCGAAAGCAAAGATTCCTTTAGCTTTTCAGCAAAATTTTCTGGAGGCAAAATTCCTAGGGCAGGTCTGTTGACAAAAGTACTCTGAGAAAAAAGAAAAAAGAAAAGAAAAGGACATTATCATAAAGGGAATACAAACTTGTTATCTAAGAGTCAACCCAAAACAGTGCATGGCTTGACCTTGATTGCCTTAAAACAAATAACACCCCCAATTTGGACACTTGCATCCACCCTTCCCCCAAACTTGTAAGCCAACCAAGCTGTTTCTGGTATCAGAATTTAAGCTGGAGTGGAAAGCATTTGGGAGAATCTGCCAATGGGAAATGCTACTGATTACTGAGATGTCTTGGTATCCTCTAGATTTTGAACAGATTTCTTTGTGCTCTCTAGATCAGGGGTCCCCAACGTTGGCAACTTTAAGATTTGTGGACTTCAACTCCCAGAATTCCCCAGCCAGCCTAGTTGGCTGGGGAATTCTGGGAGTTGAAGTCCACAAATCTTCAAGTTGCTAACATTGGGGACCCCTGCTCTAGATCAGTGTTTCTCGACCTTGGCAGCTTGGAGATATGTGGACTTCAACTCCCAGATTCCCCAGCCAGTCAAAGCTGAGAAGCACTGCTCTAAAACATTGCTTAGGTTTAACTTATGTCTAAAAATCTAAGCAAATGACCAGTTTTTGCTGGGCCAGGGGTAGGCAACCTTGGCTCTTTTACGACTCGTGGACTTCAACTCCCAGAATTCCTGAGCCAGCATGGCTCAGCTTGGAAACCTTTCCCTTTCCCCTCAGCGTGGCTGGCTCAGGAATTCTGGGAGTTGAAGTCCATGAGTCATAAAAGAGCCAAGGTTGCCTACCCCTGTGCTGGGCCTTCAAAAGTATTCCTTGCCTCATTGGTCGAGAAAGATCCATCTTGCCATGGACAACTAGAGAAGCTTATAAGAGGTCCAAGCCCTCTTTGATACACGTATGAGACATTCACATAACATGCTGAAACCATTCAGGTTAAAAACATACAGTTTCTGTGTCCAGAGGGCATGTTGTTTGGCTCACATTACATGCCAGACCAGCACTTGGGGTTCCCCAAACATTGAACTACAAGCTACTAACCCCTTTTTAGCCTAGTCTAGCATGCTGCGAGCATCCTCCTTCCATTTCTGATGCCTTGTGGGAAGCTTTGTCCTACTACACATACATTAGCTTTGCAGTGAAGAGGAGTTGTGATTACACAGAGAATTTGAACGATGATGGAGATTAGCAGCCTCAGCAAATCTTGGGGTAACTCTTCAAACTTGTTCTTTCTCTCCCCTGGTCGGCTGCCTCCCAAAAGAGGCCTGAGGTGATAACCAACCCAGACCCAATCAGGACATGAGTTCCTTTGGGCTCTCTTTGCTCGAGACAATTAAAATGGTCCATGCTAGCTCCTGTAATTCTCAGCCATTCCCCTGGAAATGGCTTATTTTGAAGACTCACCCCCAAGCAGTTGGGGAGGCTCCTGGTTCCAGCCTCAGAGACCCTGAGCAGTGGGTAAGCAGCCCTGGGAAAGGACAGGTGGCATCTTGAGGAGAAGAAGGGAAGCTTCACAAACAGGCAATTTATGCACCGTTTTGGCAATCTGGTACCTTATGCAAAAAGTCACTTACCAGATTCTGGGGCTGCTGCAAAACTTTGATCAGAGATGGGTGGCTGTAGCCTAGAACGAAACACAGGGACCTTTATCATCTGCTTTTAAGACATTTCAGACACTTTCAAATTAAATTGTCCCAAAGATGCTTTTTTTTTTTTTTTTTAAAAAAGGCAACTGGATTTTGCTTTTTCTTGAAGTCGTTTCGCTTCTCATCCAAGAAGCTTCTTCAGTTCTAACTGAATGGTGGAGAATGGAAGGATTTATATTCCTTGAAGTCATCTGGTCATTAGTACTCTTTCTGAGAGTGGTTGAGGACACTTAGAGTTGTCTGTGCCCTCAGGGTCACCTGAATAGTGCAAATGGGTGTGGAACTTTCTTGGAACTACTGCAAGAGCTGTGTTGTAAACAGGAGACAGGTGGTGTCGTATTCCCTCCCCCTCTGTTGAGAGAGGGGGGTTCAGTTTTAATGTAGATGGCCTCTTTGATCCCTCTTTCAAACCAATGATCCTCTCTATCCACTGTCCTCAAAGGAGCGACCTTTGTCTTGCAAATGCACATTTCAAATTAAATACCGGTAACCTATTTAAAGCACTGCTAAGAAGCAGACTCAGCCCCTTCTGAATTTGCTTTGTTTTATGAATGTAAGGAAAGAGAAGTGGAAAAAATATTTGGAACTCTGATTTTATATATGGTGACGGCAGCAAGATTGCTCTAGGGCACAAAAGTGGAAGGGCGCCTCGATTCCCACCACGGGCGAAGGGTTACAAAAGCTGATGGAATGAGCAGAGATGGCCAAATTGACTGTGCTGATAAAAGAAAACAACACAAGTTCTTTTGTTTCTAGTTGGAAACCACTTCTGGACTTTGTGCTTGAGGTGGGAAAAAAATGATATCATGATTTTGGGTTTTACCGATTAGACTGATTTGCCGATACAGAAATGGCTAGTGCAGGGGTAGGCAACCTTGGCTCTTTTATGACTCGTGGACTTCAACTCCCAGAATTCCTGAGCCAGCTGGCTCAGGAATTCTGGGAGTTGAAGTCCACGAGTCATAAAAGAGCCAAGGTTGCCTACCCCTGGGCTAGTGCACACGACTATAGAAATGTAAAAAGTTGAGATTTGATTTTAATGTCTGATTTTACTGCAACAGAGAGAGTTGGAAGTCAATGCCTTTTGTTTCTCTCCCTCCCTTTCTTCACACCTTTTTTGTTTTTCCCTTTTTCTGCTGTTATTTGCTTTTGTATTTTCACATTTTATATATAAACAAATAAAACTAATTAAAAAGAAAGAATGTAAACGAAATAAGGAGGATCTTCACTACCTAGGATGCATTTGGCTTTATAGCCTAACAAAAGCTTTAGCAGGTGATACCACTTGGCTATCTAAGCAAGATCAGTTCTGGTTAAGAGGAGTCCAACAGTCACCTTGAAAGAAGGCCATACAGGAGGTCCTTGACTAGAGCCCTATTTTATGACCTTTTGGGATACGGTTGGTAAGCGGAACTGCAATTTTTAAGTGACACATGATTAAGTGAATTCGAGTTCCCCTGTTGAATTTATTGGTCAGAAGCCAGCTGGAAATGTTGTAAAGGACGATCATATGATCCCAGATGCTGTAAATATATGCTGGTTGCTAAGCGCCCACATTTTGATCACGTATCCGTGGAGATACTGCAATGGTCCTAAGAGCGAGGACCAGTCATGAGTTAATTTTTCAGTGCCGTTGTAGCTTTGAATGATCATCATATAAATAAATGGTCATAACTTGGGGACTATCTGTAGTTATTTGATTTCTATCCTGCTGCTCTATCCACTGTCCTTTTTCTTCTGAGATGTCTGAATGTATTGAACATGATGTCAAATCACTGCACTGTGGCAAAACAATAGCAATAGCAGCAGCACTTAGACTTATATAATGCCTCACAGTGTTTTATAGCCTTCTCTAAGTGGTTTAAAGAGTCAGCATATGAGCCCCCAACAATCTGGGTCCTCATTTTATGATCTCGGAAAGATGGAAGGCTGAGTGAACCTTGAGCCAGTCAGGATCGAACTTTCTGGCAGTGGTCAGAGTCAGCCTGCAATACTGCATTCCATCCACTGCCCATCATGGCAATAGAATAGAATAGAATAGCAATAAAACTTATATACCGCTTCACAGTGCTTTACAGCCCTCTCTAAGTGGTTTACAGAGTCAGCCTATTGCCCCCAACAATCCGGGTCCTCATTTTACTGACTTCGGAAGGATGGAAGGCTGAGTCAACCTGGAGCCGGTCAGGATCGAACTCCTGGCTGTGGGCAGAGTCAACCTGCAATGTTGCATTCTAAGCACTGCACCACCAGGGCTCTTCGGTTCTGTAAAGTCGAATTTGCAGCAGGACTGAAGTATGATGTGCTCTAATATTTTTCTTGAGTGGCAGGTCAATGGTAGCTGAAAAGGACACCTGGCACCCTTCCAGAACTATCCTCTCCTTAGAAGAGATAAAAAATAAAACTACCTAAAATTGAAAACTTACTCGTAAAAATCTGGTAGATTCAAAATCACCCCATTTACTGTAGCTTCCCCTGCATCGCCTCCTTTTTCCAGGAGCTCAGATTCAGCTTTTCCCCTTAGAACCAGGAACTCCAAACCTGGCAACTTTAAGACTTTTTGGCGCCATCGTAACTTCGAACAGTCACTAAACGGATGGCTTTAAAATCAAGGACTACCTGTCCCCTTTTCCTGCCTGTGCTTCCAACTTGCCACACGCATCGTTGGTGGGGGCTCTTGATGCTGAAAAGGAGAGGTTTGAGCTCATGGTTGCCCACGGTTGCTCCAGCTGAGATCTGAACTCTTGCAAAGACTCAAAAAGAATTCTTACCAATCGGGATGGATGAAATCTGAGAGTAGAGATCTAACATCCGGTTCCCATCGACATCCACGAGATAATTTCCTCGGCTTTCTTCGTAGTTGCAGAAAAAGTGGACCGCTTCTGCGTTCTGAGAGAAACAGACGAAAGAAGCTGAGATTTCCTGACCCCGACGAAGCAGTTGAGAATCAAACCAAATGAGCCACGATTTAGGCCGAACACGAAGGAAAATAGGAAACTCTGGATGGTTTCCCATTTCTGTAAATCATTTTTTATACCTCTATAGACATGCTTGTCTTGGAAAGGTAAGGGAATTCTGATGGTTTGGGGATTAAAAAGGGGGAAACAGTCTAGGGAAAACTTTTACGATAACAGCTACTCAACAGAAAGAATGTCTCTGCTTTCTGTTTTTTCAAGTTCTCTCTTGTTTTTCTGTGTCTTAGTTTTTATCGTGGTTTTTATTTGCTTTGTATATTTTATTATAATGAAAAATTATACAGGAAAGGTAAGGGGATTCCAGGTTTGTCTTATTGTTATGTGAGCCTCATTTGCAGAATTTTTTAAAGAGGTCTGAACAAAGCAGCCTTTTCACTTTTGAAGTCCTCTTGAGTTCCTCCCATGATTTCTTCAGTCTTTGCTGAAGGGAGAAAAACCCACTAAGGAGAGACACCTAGTAACATTTTGCCTTTTCACCAACAGTGTTGGGAAGAGCCCAGTTTACAGGAAAAAAAAGGCTATGTTAGAACAAAGCAATTGGAAAGGAGTCCCAGAAGAAGAACTTTCTGGTCACACAATTGAGTGTGCAATTAGAGCATCCCATTTTTGTTCTGTTCAGTTTCAGGAGAGTGTCCTTGCTGTTACAAAACAGGCATACACATAAGTCGATAGGCAGTCTGCCATTCATGCAATTTTGCGACTCGGCGGCCGATATTTGAAGGGTAGAAGACCTGGGATCGTTTTCAAGTGGAATTTGGAGAAATTACCTGAATTCTGTTCAACTGTTTCATTAGTTCCTAAAAGAAGAAGAAGAAAAGAAAAGATATGATACAGATCGAGCAGTCAAAAACTCAGGAGATGTTAATGTTCCTGCGCTAAAGACAGAAGATTCACCTCCAGCTTGGGTTAAGAAAGATGCCCGTGAAACTTGGCAGAGTGGCCACAAGAGTCCAGTCACTGAATTTCTGGAAAAGCCTTCAGGCCCCAGGTGTGCATTGCACCAAACAGAGAAGGGATCATGATGGTGTCTGCATGGGCAGCTTTGTTCTTTCAAATGAAATGGAGAAGTGGCAGCTCCAGAGGAAACCCAAGATCCTAATTTTCTTAGACCTCCCAGTTGCAAAAGTCCAACCTATTTCCTATTTGAACCTGGGTTCATTTTCTGAGGCCACCTGGGTGAAATCTGGAGCTGTTTGTGAGTCTTTGGGGGCTGCCATTCAATTACAGCTTTCACTTTGGTCGGGTCCATTTCAATGCCCTCGCTGGAAATTCTGTAGCCAAGACAATCCAGTCGGGTCTGGTGAAACTCATACTTTGATAGCTTAACATAAAGTTTGGCGTTCAACAGTTTCTTTAGCACTTCTCTCACTAGTTTTACGTGGTCAGCCATATTCGTGCTGTATATCAGGATGTCATCAAGGTACACCAAAACCCCTTTGTATAAATGGTTCATTCATTCATTCATTCATTCATTCATTCATTCATTCATTCATTCTGTCAAAGCAAGAACATCAACCAACTGATATAGACGCCCAGCCGAAATATTATGACATTTGGGCTTTATTCTCAAGTTTTGTCTGAGGTTGCGCTTAGGCTTACTGGCATCTCTGAAATCTAAAATTGCATTCACACATGATATTAAGTTAGCATTTTTTAAATAAGTCCTGCTTGTGTGATTCACACATAATGCTCTTCTGTAATAGCTGGGGCTGTGTGTCCCATTAATCCAAAGGCCCAATACAGCTTAGTTAAGTGTTTCTCAACCTTGATCACTTTAAGATGTCTGGACTTCAACTCCCAGAATTCCCCAGCCAGCACAGCATATATTATAGAGCAGGGGTCCTCAACCTTGGCAACTTTAAAACATGTGGACTTCAACTCCCATCGTGGTGACCAAAACTGGATGCAGTATTCCTAGTGTGGCCTTACCACGGCATTGTAAAGTGGTATTAACACTTCACATGATCTTGATTCTCTCCCTCTGTTAATGCAGCCTAGCACTGTGTTGGCATTTTTGCTTGTATCCATCTTGACTTTTTTTATCGTCCCCATCTTGACTTACCCTGGATCTTGGCCCAGGGACTTCGGTCTTCATCAGTGGCCCATCATAGCCAAATTCCATGTCAATTTTAGCTGCCACTTGGCTGATTCCTCGGAATCCTACAAAAAACAAAAACGAATTAAAGAAGTGACTCTAGGAAGTATATTCAACAAGGGACATCCATATGTATATGGAGAGTACAGCATTGCAAGGTATATATTTGATGAATAGTATACAAATATAACTTCAGATATTACCAAATCCCTCCAAACTAGTTGTTTCAAAATGCTTCTGATATTTAAGACATGACTACAATTTGAAGCCCAATTTGTTCTCTTTTTTTCCAAATAATTTTATGAAGAATTATATGTGAAAATAAAGGCTAATACAGGCTACACAAATAAGAAAAATACAAAAGAAAACAAAGAAAAAAGAAAAAGAAAAGAGAAAAATTAAAAAAAGAAGTAATTTCTCCATTAATCCCAGGAAGTATAAACTATTTTAGTATTTTAATATCATTTCTAAATATAAAATAGTCTCTCTTCTCCCCAAAACTCATCTCTTGTCTAAAAAACCGTCCAAATGCTTTATCAATCATTTTTGTTAGCAAAAGTTTAGTGAGGGCAACCAGATATAACTATTTTCTTTGCTTAGCCCTGATAGAATAAGCCAACCTTGTATTCTTTTCCTGAGTTTTCAAAAATATTCTTTAATCCTCTCAAAAAGAGTCCCAGACCTAATTTTCTGTTCATCTGTTTCAATGTAAAAATCTTTCAACTCTTTAACAGATTTTTTTTGCAAATCCAGTAAGTTTATCCTTTGGCTTGTGACTTCTAATAAAATCCTTCAAAACCTTAACAAAGCTCTTTTGTATATTCAGTAAAAAAAATAATAATAAACCAATCAGTTTCTTGGTTGAGTATCTGTACACCTTCTTAAGTCAGCCATCAGTTCCATTTGTGTTACATTTCAGAGTTATTTCATAAACATCCGTTGCAACTTGTTCTTTTTTTTTTTTTTTAACTTTGTTGCAACATGCTGTGTAGGAAGTCAGGAAGTTTACCCATTCTAACAAGAAGCTTAGTTTAAAAAAATTGAAAAAAAATTGTATTAAAGATTTCTGCTCTGCTTACTTTATCATCTAGCTTGTTCTTCTTCATCCAAGATCTCCTTGTCGCAAAAGTACCAAAACAATTGTCACTTTCCCATGAGAAGATTTCTTCTAATTAAGTCAAAGCTGTAAATTCTAAATCCTGCTGGTCCTTTAATCCAGAGGTCTTCAAACTTGGCCCTTTTATGACTTGTGGACTTCAACTCCCAGAATTCCTCAGCCAGGCACGCTGGCTGAGGAATTCTGGGAGTTGAAGTCCACAAGTCATAAAAGGGCCAAGTTTGAAGACCCCTGCCTTAATCTGTTAACTTTCCAAAGTCGATATATACTCAGCACGACTTGGCTGCACAGTCCAAAGAAATAATGTATTTTCAATAGCCCAAAGATGCTTTTTCATGAGGCAACTGGACAAGAAAGCCTCCTTGGGATAACTATGACCTGGATGGCTGAGAATCTCCATAGACAGATATTTTCAGTACTTTTAAGATCAAATTTATACCATCATCCTCTATTAGCAGAAGACTCACATGATTAATATAGTAAGACTCTTGCTAGTCAAAAGAGTTTTAATCATTTCAAAATGCAAATAATAATAATCCAAAAGACTGATCAAGAAATGAGCCATTGTTGAGCTTAATGTCCATAAAAGTCTGCTTTGTGAATGCAAACTTGATGAAATTACCAATTCCCAGCCATTCCATCCCTAAGCTGACTGCAAAATGATGGTTTCTGTGGTCTACTCCTGAGGAGCAGCCATCCAGAGTCACAAGGACAATCTCAATCATCTCTCCAGATCCCGCATCCAATTACTATACTACCTGCAAACAGTGTCCTGCTGGCCAATGGTGCTCCTAGGAAGGCCCCAAATCCATTTTGTTCCCAAAGCAAAATGGTGCTTAATGAGCGTGGCACTCCAACCAGTTTTCCCCTTCGTTCGATCGATGACATTTTAATTAATTCATCTCGGATTAAAGCCTTTAAGCACCAACTTGTGACTCTGCCAGCAATGAACCCAGTAAATTGGCACGGTATTTTTGCAAACATTGCAATTATTTGTGGAACAGGGAGTGATCGCAATTCAACTTATAACCTCCTGCCCCCCCCAAAAAAAAATATAAAAAGTGAGGTCATTTGCCTCCAAGGAATATTCTGAATATTTTTATGTGTTATTAATGAAGAGCACTGGTTTTTTTTTAATTAGATATCTCTCTCAGCCTAGTCTTATAGTGAGATCAAAGAAGACATTCTATGGTGCCACACAAAGTTCTTGAACAAAGGATGCTACAATTTAATTATGTCTAGTAACATGCAATTATATACAATAACGTGTTGTAATGTATAGGTAGTCCTCGACTTACAACAGTTCATTTAGTGACCATTCAAAGTTACAACAGCACTGGGAAAAGTGATTTATGACCATTTTTCATACTTATGACCATTGCAGCATTTTCATGGACACATGGTCAAAATTCGGACGCTTGGCAACGGACTCGTATTTATGACGGTTGCTGTGGCCCAGGGTCACGTGATCCCCTTTTGCAACCCTCCGACAAGCAGAATCAATGGGGGGAAGCCAGATTCACTTAACAACCATGTTATTAACTTAACAACTGTAGTGTGATTCACTTAACTGTAGCAAAGGTCACAAAAGGTCATAAAAGGGGGCAAAACTCAACAAATGTTTCACTGAGCGGCAGAAATTTTGGGCTGATTTTGGTCATGAGTCAAGGACTACCTATAGATAGGGGTTTTTTTTT
>NW_015387566.1:128278-186769 GCF_001527695.2 Protobothrops mucrosquamatus
GACTCTCTCATGGACTGGCACGTAACCCTGACGAAGTCGGAAGGAGTCCGACGAAAGCTTGGTGTAGTTTTGTTTTATGTTTTATGTTATTAAACTTTGTATAGTTTAATATACTCCTGGTGTTCACAGTTTGTTTTTGGAAAGATGATCACACCCAGGAGTCACTGTTTTAGTTTTAGTGTTATTAGAAATATATATACATAGATATATATGGATATACAGATAATTCTCGACTTACAGTTCCTTTAGTGACTGATCAATGGCACTGAAAAAGTGACTTTTGATTGGTTTTCACACTTATGACCATTGCAGCATTCCCATGATCATGTCCCGGCATCATGTGTTCACCTTTATCTACAGACCCCTCACATCCTGGACATAAACTGTTTCAACTTCTTCCATCAACACGACGCCATAGGGCATTGCACACCAGAACAGTTTTTTCCTCAATGCCGTCACTCTGCTTAACAACTTATTCCAACAACAACGTCAAACTACTTAGTAAAGCTGTATTACTATTCTCCTCATCTTTCCTATCACCTATCCTTATCTTCTTATGACTATAACTTTGTTGCTTGTCTCTTACGATTTATATTGTTTTATTTAGTACTCTAGTATGACTGATGTTGTTTGGTTAGGAGTATCTTATGACTATCACTAAGTGTTGCATCTCATGATTTATGGTGAATGTAATTTTATGTTGTTTGTGATCATGATTTATCACTATTACTTATATGTACACTGAGAGCTTCTGCACCGGAGACAAATTCCTTTTGTGTCCAACCACAGTTGGCCAATATTCTATTCTAGTCTGCTCTTTTGCAACCTTCTGACAAACAAAGTCAATGGGGAAGCCAGATTCACTTAACAGCTGGGTTACTAACAACTGCAGTGATTCACTTAACAACTGTGGCAAGAAAGATCATAAAATGGGGCAAAACTCACTTAATAACCGTCTCACTTAACAACAGAAATTTTGGACCTGTAAGTCGAGGACTACCTGTATTGATATATAGATATATAAACTTTGCTTGCTCCTGGGGAGGAAAGCTATGGCAAATTTAGACAGCATACTAAAAAGCAGAGACATCCCCCTGCCAACAAAAGTGCGTATAGTCAAGGCCATGGTTTTCCCAGTTGCAATGGATGGCTGTGAAAGTTGGAGCATAAGAAAGACTGAGCGCCAAAGAATGGAGGCCTTTGAACTATGGTACTGGAGAAGACTCCTGCGAGTCCCCTGGACTGCAAGGCGATCAAACCGGTCAGTCCTAGAGATCAACCCCGACTGCTCTTTAGAAGGCCAGATCCTGAAGTTGAAACTCAAGTACTTTGGCCACCTAATGAGAAGGAAGGACTCACTGGAGAAGAGCCTGATGCTGGGAAAGATGGAGGGCAATAGAAGAAGGGGACGACAGAGAATGAGGTGGCTGGATGGAGTCACTGAAGCAGTAGGCATGAGCTTAAAGGGACTCCAGAAGATGGTAGAGGACAGGAAGGCCTGGAGGAACGTTGTCCATGGGGGTCGCGATGGGTCGGACACAACTTCGCAACTAACAACAAACTTTTTTTCTGTCCCACTTACCTACTGCCAATATCCTGGAACTCTGTTGCAGTGACCATGTTACGTGCCGATTGAGCAGCATCAGGGCCATTTTATTCAATGGGATTTTTCTTCAGCCGCAAAATGAATTTTTCTTCTTGCCTCCTGCTAATTACCTGTAAAGAGAAGTAGGCAAAATTACCACTGGAAACCTCCCCAATAATTTTACCATGGAAGATCAGCAAAACAAGACTCTTCTCTTTAAAAAAATCAGGAAGCTTCTATCTAGATCTTAAGATTCTGGTTTGCAAAACTCACAAATAAGCAAATGGTGCATTTGTGGCCAAATTACCTCTCAGGTTGGATTCTTAAGCTTCAGCTGGTAATTGAAATGTTTTTGGGTTTAGCCATTATCTTGAACTACAAATTAATCAACCCAGAAGGTTAATGTATCACAGTAAACCACATAAAACCTACCCCAAAACTGATCCTGAGCTTAGCCTGTTTTGTCGTGTGAACAAATTACTCCACGTGGCTTTCACTCAACANATCAATGGGGGGAAGCCAGATTCACTTAACAACCATGTTATTAACTTAACAACTGTAGTGTGATTCACTTAACTGTAGCAAAGGTCACAAAAGGTCATAAAAGGGGGCAAAACTCAACAAATGTTTCACTGAGCGGCAGAAATTTTGGGCTGATTTTGGTCATGAGTCAAGGACTACCTATAGATAGGGGTTTTTTTTTATATTACGTACACAATTCTTTTGTGTACATTTTATGGATATCAAATGGAATACCCTTCAAATAAAAGAAGGCGAAATGTGCCCTTCCCCCACAGGAAAATAGAGAAGGGGAGAAAAGTTGTGGACTTTTCCAGGAAATCGCAACCCTCAGCCAAAAGTGCTTGGCTACTTGTGTCATTTGAACAGCTAAAAGAGCAACAAACGGTCAGGAGCCTCTCAGCAAGTAAACAGCTCTTAACACACAGCCTGGGAGCGTGGGCTTTATTTATAAAATGCTTCCAGGATAATGTCAGATGTGACTGAGGAGAAACTGGGTTCAGGAGCTTGTGCCCACTCAGAGTTATGCTTTCCCTAGCATGGGGATGCTAATGCCAAAATAATGATAATTATCTAAGCTGTGCAGCGAACCATAATCATCCCATGGGAACCGAACCAAGGCTGCTTACACAGTGCTGCACACATTCCTTGGGCGCAAGGCGGAAAAGCTACAGGAGCTGAACGAAGATCCTGCACCACAGAGAGAAGCTACCACATGATTCAGAGGTGCAGAGAAGGCTGGCTGGCTGGCTGGCTGCCAAGGGGAAGAGCAAACTGGGCTTGGGTCTCCTTGAAGGATTTTCAAATGCAAAGGATCTGGGGCAGGCAAGGGCATGTTTTGGGGGGGGGTCACCTAAAAGAAATAACATAATGATTGTTATATCTTCTGCAGTTTCTGTTAGAAAGATCAGAACTGGGCTCAAAAAGTTTGTCTGAAGGCCCCTAAAGTAGGCAGACAATGGATGTACAGAAAGTGTATTTCATAATCTACAATTTTTGAATTGTTAAGCAGCCCAGACAAGATAGATAGATAGATAGATAGATAGATAGATAGATAGATAGATAGATAGATAGATAGATAGATAGATAGATAGACAGAAAGACAGACAGACAGACAGACAGATGATAGATAGATAGATAGATAGATATGGATAATGATAAGATATATGGATAATGATAGATAGATGATAGATAAAGTTAAATGATAGATAGATAGACAAACAGACAGACAGACAGACAGACAAACAGACAGACAGACAGACAGACAGGCAAACAATCTTTCCAAAGCACCAGAAGGCAAGACAAGAAGCAATGGATGGTAACTAACCAAGGAGAGAAGCAACCTAGAACTGAGGAGAAAATTCCTGACAGTGGGAACAATCAACCCACAGAGCAGTTTACCTTCAGAAGTTCTGAGTGCTCCATCACTGGAAGTTTTTAAGAAGAGATTGAACAATCATTTGTCTCGAATTGTATAGGGTCTCCTGTTTGAGCAGGGGGTTGGACTAGTAGACCTCCAAGGTCCCTTCCAACTCTGTTATTCTGTCTTTTATCTACCTCACCTGGAATCTCCCAAAATGTTATCTGTGCATATACTTTATTTTAATCCTGTGTATTTGAATCATTTTGATGCCAGATGGTTTTATTGCTGATTGTGTCAGGGTCTTATGGAAAATTATGTGCAGGGCTTTTTTGAGTGGTATAAAAATAAATTAAACTGATTTATTGTCATTTCATTCTGGGGATCTGAAGGCACTGTGGGTGTTCCATGGACTCCAGTATTTCTAGCTGCTGCTATATGCTTTTTGGGGCATGTGATAATTTTTTTTCATGACCTACGAATTGCAACATCAAAGGGTTTTTAATTTCATGTTGACCTCAATACTCTGCCAATATAGCTACTCTTATATTCAGACTCCAGATGTCCCACCGTGATTTAGAGCCTAAGGCAGTCTTTCCCAACTTTGGCAACTTTAAGATATATGGACTTCAACGCCGTCACTCTGCTTAACAACTTATTCCAACAACAACGTCAAACTACTTAGTAAAGCTGTATTACTATTCTCCTCATCTTTCCTATCACCTATCCTTATCTTCTTATGACTATAATTTTGTTGCTTGTCTCTTACGATTTATATTTGTTTTATTTAGTACCCTAGTATGACTGATGTTGTTTGGTTAGGAGTATCCTATGACTATCACTAAGTGTTGCATCTCATGATTTATGGTGAATGTAATTTTATGTTGTTTATGATCATGATTTATCACTATTACTTATATGTACACTGAGAGCTTCTGCACCGGAGACAAATTCCTTGTGTGTCCAACCACAGTTGGCCAATATTCTATTCTAGTCTGCTCTTTTGCGACCTTCTGACAAACAAAGTCAATGGGGAAGCCAGATTCACTTAACAGCTGGGTTACTAACAACTGCAGTGATTCACTTAACAACTGTGGCAAGAAAGGTCATAAAATGGGGCAAAACTCACTTAATAACCGTCTCACTTAACAACAGAAATTTTGGACCTGTAAGTCGAGGACTACCTGTATTGATATATAGATATATAAACTTTGCTTGCTCCTGGGGAGGAAAGCTATGGCAAATTTACACAGCATACTAAAAAGCAGAGATATCCCCCTGCCAACCAAAGCGTGTATAGTCAAGGCCATGGTTTTCCCAGTTGCAATGGATGGCTGTGAAAGTTGGACCATAAGAAAGGCTGAGCGCCAAAGAATGGAGGCCTTTGAACTATGGTGTTGGAGAAGACTCCTGCGAGTCCCCTGGACTGCAAGGTGATCAAACCGGTCAGTCCTAGAGGAGATCAACCCTGACTTCTCTTTAGAAGGCCAGATCCTGAAGTTGAAACTCAAGTACTTTGGCCACCTAATGAGAAGGAAGGACTCACTGGAGAAGAGCCTAATGCTGGGAAAGATGGAGGGCAAGAGAAGAAGGGGACGACAGAGAAGGAGGTGGCTGGATGGAGTCACTGAAGCAGTAGGCATGAGCTTAAAGGGACTCCAGGAGATGGTAGAGGACAGGAAGGCCTGGAGGAACGTTGTCCATGGGGGTCGCGATGGGTCGGACATGACTTTGCAACTAACAACAAACTTTTTTTCTGTCTCACTTACCTACTGCCAATATCCTGGAACTCTGTTGCAGTGACCATGTTACGTGCCGATTGAGCAGCATCAGGGCCATTTTATTCAATGGGATTTTTCTTCAGCCGCAAAATGAATTTTTCTTCTCACCCCCTGCTAATTACCTGTAAAGAGAAGTAGGCAAAATTACCACTGGAAACCTCCCCAATAATTTTACCATGGAAGATCAGCAAAACAAGACTCTTCTCTTTAAAAAAATCAGGAAGCTTCTATCTAGATCTTAAGATTCTGGTTTGCAAAACCCACAAATAAGCAAATGGTGCATTTGTGGCCAAATACCTCTCAGGTTGGATTCTTAAGCTTCAGCTGGTAATTGAAATGTTTTTGGGTTTAGCCATTATCTTGAACTACAAATTAATCAACCCAGAAGGTTAATGTATCACAGTAAACCACATAAAACCTACCCCAAAACTGATCCTGAGCTTAGCCTGTTTTGTCGTGTGAACAAATTACTCCACGTGGCTTTCACTCAACANAAATTTTTGCTCTGTGGGCTGTGGGTTGTGATTTACAGGTAGTCCTTGACTTATGACATATTGAGCCTAGAATTACAGTCATAAATCATTGTGGCGGTTAATTGGGTCGCCATGGGACCACGCCTGATTTTACGATTTTTGCAGCGATCGTTAAAGAGAACACCGCAGTTGTTAAACGAATCCATTTTACCCAATCGGCGTTATTATTATTTTTTTGTTGGAAACCGGAAGTAAACACTGGAAATTGTCAAGAAAATATTGAAGATCGTGGTCACGTGACTGTGAGATTCTGCAAATGGTTTAAAAGTGACTCGGTTGCCAAGCGCCCAAAATGTGATCATGGGACTGTGGGGGGGGGGGCAGCATCGGAACTTTGAAATCAGGTTGTAAGTACCTTTTGGGGGGGGTCATTAATTGAGGATCACCTGTATTTGTTCAAAATGTTAAACCACTGCATTAGGAAACCTATGGCTCAAATATAGAGACCATTGGCCATAATGATCCCCATGCATTAAACTGGGACAAAATGTAAGTCTAACCAAAAGATTTATTCTATTATCTTCCACCCACTGTGTCTTATTTTCCAGTCAAATTGATTTTTTTGATCTGGTCTCCCTGGCGGGGCTGACACTGATGCAAATGTATGCCTTTCAATACAATCTTGAGTCAGAAAAGGTGCTATCAGGCTCTCTCTAAGTTTTGACTACCAGAGACTAACTCAGTTCTTCTCTTCCAATGCCTATCATGCTATCTGGTTGAGCATTATACCGGTCCTCCATACTTCCTTTGCAAAAACAAATAAAAAAGAAATACATCTTTCCTTCCCCCCCAACCCCTCCCCACTCTCCCAGTTTAGCCCCATATTTTTGGTTGCTTGAAAAAAAAATATTTTGATTTTTTCTCTTGGAGGTATTTTTGAGGCTGACTTTTCAATGTGCTGAAAGTGACGCATGGCTGATTTGTGCGATAAGCTTTCTATTACTGTCTTTCGAAGTCTCTCCCCCTCTCCAAATTTAAAAAAAAAAATCCTCAAAGAGATCCTGACTGAAGTCTTCCCCTGGGATTGAATGGAAGATGGAAAGCCAGGAGTCTAAGATGGTTGCAGAGAAGACCCTGCCTTAACAGCTTCTTGACCACCAAGGGTGGAAATGCCATATGATCCTAAATTAAACTTCCCCAAAATTTTTTCTCATTGCGAATATGTTTTCAAAACTAACTCATCCGGCTGAATGAGAATGAACAGGAGCAATGGAAAATATTCAGCACAGCAGGACCATTTATCTTCTTCTGACTTATTCTCCAAAGTGCAGAGGGCAAGACAAGAAGCATTGGGTGGAAGATAATAGAGAAAGAAAGAAAGAAAGAAAGAAAGAAAGAAAGAAAGAAAGAAAGAAAGAAAGAAAGAAAGAAAGAAAGAAACATTTCCTGACAGTTAGAACAATTAATCAATGGAACAACTTGCCTCCAGAAGTTGTGAGTGTTCCAACACTGAAAGTTTTTAAGAAGAGACTGGACAACTATTTGTCTGAAATTGTATAGGGTCTTCTGCCTGAGCAGGGAGTTGGACTAGAAGACCCCAAGGTCCTTTTCAACTCTGCTATTCTGTTCTATTCTGTCCTGTCCTATCCAACCAAGAACTAAAGAAAAAAAATTCTGACTGGGAGAACAATCAATCAGTGGGACAGCTTGCCTCCTGAAGTTGCGGGTGCTCCATCACTGGAGGTTTTCAAGAACAGGCTTGACAACCATTTGACTGGGATGGTATAAGGCAGCGGTTCTCAACCTATGGGTCGCGACCCCATTTGGGGTCGATCGACCATTTCATGGGGGTCGCCAAGCAAGGCTGTCCGCCATTTTTCCCCCCTTTTCCGGCGGGTGCCTTACCTCCCTTGAGCTGGGCCAGCTGGTGGTCGGCCTGCTCCATCTCTGCCGCTTGCCAGCTATGCCTCGGCCGGCGCAGGGGGCGGAACCACACATGCGCGGCGCTCCCGGGCAGGGAAAGTCCTCGACTTACGACTGGTTGGGTAGTCCTCGACTTACGACCGGTTTAGTCCTCGACTTACGACCGGTTGGGGGTCGCGGCATTAAAAAGGTTGAGAACCACTGGTATAAGGTCTCCAGCCTTGAGCAGGTGGCTGGACTAGAAGACCTCTGAAGTTCCTTTTATCCCTATGATTCTATGTTTGGTATTCAAACAACTGTCCCGGGGATTCTTGGAAGAAAAGGCAACCAAAATAAATACACAGCACAAATAAGCAAACGGAGATCCTGAATTGGTTGGTCAAGAATCTCCAGGATGAGACAATGCAAAAGGATTTCAAACCCAGCTTTCCAATAGGGAGCTTCTGGTGCTTTTAATGTGGTTTTTATGATTCTACTTTGCTAGAGTTTTTATCCAGGGTTTAGATGGTAGGCAATTCTAACCTCCAGCTGCAACATTACCTCATGTTCTCAAAATCCCTGAATTTAAATCCGTTGCTCAGATACAGGCAATTTTCATCATTTGTAAATCCTTTGGCTGCTGCTGTTTAAAATCACTCAGGCTTGGATGAACATCAATACAAAGCAGCGAATTTAAAACCCTTAATTAAAATGCTAGAAACATCCCCTGGTGTTCCTCTCTTACCCGTTTCCTTTTTTAAAAAGCAACCACAGGCAAAATTTAGTCAACAAGTCCAGATCCAGATTCAAATCCTTCCCATGGACTCTCTTGACAGATAGCAAGTTCAAAACACCTTCTTTAAATAAAAACTAGTGGTTTTTTTGGGGGGGTGGGTGTTTGCAACTGGTCAGGTTAATTTTACAAACGAGCACACAAATTTAAATGCTAGTTTTGGTTGTTTCTTTGCTTTTTATCTTCTACGAAAATGTAGCTTCCTTCAAACTGTTACAGCTATATTGAAAAACCAATACTTTCAAAGCACGTTTTCTGGTTAAAGAACTGCAGCAGCATCATAAACCACAGTTCTGTGCTGAAGACATTCCTGTCCGCTCTAACAAATCTTGAAAAACCAGAGTCTCTCCGGTTTGCAAGCAGCATGCATTTATTTTTACCATATCCCTTTTCTTGCCTAACTAAATCTTGGTGCGAGTCAGAGGCAGTTCAACTGCTGGAAATCAGATTTTCACATATGCTGACTCACAGACTCAACTGGCTGATGCTACATCATTAGGATTCTTCCTCGGGGTTAATTCCAGCAGGGTGACCCAATACAGGTAAGTCCTCAAGTTATGACCGCAACGGAGCCCAACATTTCTGTTGTTAAGTGAAACACTTGTTAAGTGAATTTTGCCCCATTTTATGACTTTTCTTGCTGCAGCTAATTAAATCACTGCATTTCTTAAGTTAACAACGTGGTTGTTAAATCAATCTGGATTCCTCATTGACTTTGCTTGACAGAAAGTCACAAAAGCTGACTCCAGGACACTGCAACGGTCATAAATATGAACCAGTGGCCAAGCATCTGAACTTTGATCACGTGACCACGGGAATGCTGCAACGATCGTTAAATGTGAAAAATGGTCATAAGTCACTTTTTTCAGTGCCATTGCAACTTTGAACGGTTAGGTTAGGTTTCTGGGTTGGCGGCTTGGGGGGGAGGGCACCCGTTGCTCGCACGATTGAGGCTGAGAACACCCGCAACCAATGGTGGGATTCAGCTGGTTCACACCGGTTCGGTAGAACTGGTAGCTAAATTTCGCTGCATTCGGAGAACCAGCTGGCTTCCAGAAGTCCAGTCTAGGCCTCGGAGGCCACCCAGGCCTAGAACGGCCCACCGGAAGTGCATGGATGCCACTTCCGGAAATCCATTCTAGGCCTCGGAGGCCTAGAGGACTCCCAGGCCTAGAACGGCCCGCCGGAAGTGTGTGGATGCCACTTCCGGAAGTCCGTTCTAGGCCTCGGAGGCCCAGGCCTGCATCGAATAAAAGAACCGGTTATTCAGGTATTTGAATTCCACCACTGCCCACGACGCTCACGTCGGTGGGGCTCCGGGTACTTGCAATGCTCGCATGAATGGAGCTGTGCACGCGTGCCAGCCACTCACGCGGCACGGTTGCGAATAGGCCATGGACCGGTAGTGGGCTGTGGCCCACAGGTTGGGGACCCCTCGACTAGATACTCCAATTTCCAGTTTCTCAGCTCAGAAAGTCAGGACTTTGGGGGGGGATGGGGGGAGGCGATTGGATTATAACCTTTGGGTCTGACTTCACTGTCACCAAACATTGAAGAGAAGTTGTTCCTTACAGCAGGATTGCATAACTTTGGTCAGGTCAACAAATGCATTAGCCTTCTTTCCCCCCTTCCGTTCAATCATGTCCAGTTCTTAGAAACCAACTGGACAAGCCCCTGCGGCCCTTTTGGGCAAGATTTTCAGAAGTGTTTTGCCACCTTCTCCCTAGGCCAGGGGTAGGCAACCTTGGCTCTTTTATGACTTGTGGACTTCAACTCCCAGAATTCCTGAGCCAGCATGGGGGAACTATGGCCCCTTCATGACTCGTGGACTTCAACTCCCAGAATTCCTGAGCCAGCATGGCTCAGCTTGGAAACCTCTCCCTTTCCCCTCAGCATGGCTGGCTCAGGAATTCTGGGAGTTGAAGTCCACAAGTCATAAAAGAGCCAAGGTTGCCTACCCCTGGCCTAGATACAACATATACGTGGCTGACATAGCTGAACTGTAAGTAAGCCAGTTCTGGGAAAACTGGGGGAAAAAACGCAGTTCCTCTACCTCTTGGCTATGTAGGATATTGAGAATTGAAGTATATTTCACTAATTCTTCAGCTAGGGCAGGGTAGGCAATCTTGGCTCTTTTATGACGTGTGGACTTCAACTCCCAGAATTCCTAAGCCAGCATGGGGGAACTATGACCCCTTCATGACTGGTGGACTTCAACTCCCAGAATTCCTGAGCCAGCATGGGGGAACTATGGCCCCTTCATGACTCATAGACTTCAACTCCCAGAATTCCTGAGCCAGCCTGGCTCAGCTTGGAAACTCTTCCTTTCCCCTCAGCATGGCTGGCTCAGGAATTCTGGGAGTTGAAGTCTATGAGTCATGAAGGGGCCATAGTTCCCCCATGCTGGCTCAGGAATTCTGGGAGTTGAAGTCCACCAGTCATGAAGGGGTCATAGTTCCCCCATGCTGGCTCAGGAATTCTGGGAGTTGAAGTCCACGAGTCCTAAAAGAGCCAAGGTTGCCTACCCCTGGCCTAGGCTGAAAGAAAGTGACTGGCTCAAGGTCACCCAGCGGGCTTCATGCCCAAGGTGAGACTACAACCTCTACCCTTAACCCCTACACCCAAGTGGCTTAGTTTGCTAATGTTCAATGTTAGCTTGTTAACGTTTATAGCCTGACACAGCCTCAAATAATGATGCCCCTCCAAACAACAGAGACCTCCTCAGCCATTTTGCTTATTTATTTTTATGTTACGGAGCTGCAGATGAGAAGGAAGAGATTCCAGCTTAATCCCAGCCTGACATTACTCTAGTTCAGTGGTTCTCAACCTGTGGGTCGGGACCCCATTTGGGGTCGATCGACCATTTCACGGGGGTCGCCAAGCAAGGCTGTCCGCCATTTTTTTTGTCCGCCATTTTTTTCCTCTTTTCCGGCGGGTGCCTTACCTCCCTTGGGCTGGGCCAGCTGGTGGTCGGCCTGCTCCGTCTCTGCCGCTTGCCAGCTACGCCTCGGCCGGCGCAGGGGGCGGAACCACACATGCGCGGCGCTCCCGGGCAGGGAAAGTCCTCGACTTACGACCGGTTGGGTAGTCCTTGACTTACGACCGGCTTAGTCCTCGACTTACGACCGGTTTAGTCCTCGACTTATGACCAGTTGGGGTCGCGGCATTAAAACGGTTGAGAACCACTGCTCTAGTTCAAGGTTCAGAAATCCAATGAGACCAGTGAATTTCCATTTCTGGTTTTGGATAAAGCTGCACTCCCCCGCCCCAGATCAAATAGTTCATAACTTGAGGGTCCTCCTGGATTCACAGCCGCTGCTTGAGAAGGTATCCCCAAGGATTAAAAGAGCCTTTGGCCTATTGTTGTGGGGGAAATATGGGGAGGAAGGTGTGTTGGGAAATCGGAGAAGCCAAAGAGGCTGCAGAGCCCAAAGGCCCAAATTTGCAGTAAGAAAAAAAATATTCCCACAGGCTAAGTTAGCGCAAGAACAGAGCATCCCATCCAGGAGAATTTCTCAGCACACTTGTTCTTTTTTGGGAGAAATTGCAAAAGGAATGTCTTTCTTTTTTTGTTTTCACCAAAGGAAAGCAGATCTTGCAGAGGGAAAAATGTAAGGGGATTTTCCCACTTGGCACCAATGTTGATCCTGAAAACAGCAAGGCAGAGAGAGGCACAGTCTACTCCTACCCACCGTTTCTCTGGTCTCCTTCCGAGGCTTGTCTTTTAAATTTCAAAATGAACTGACAGGAAAGAGGTCAAGCCATGGATGTCCTGTCACATCTGGTTTGAATCCCCGCAAAAGCTGGGTTTGCACACAGATGAATCCTGATTTAACCCCAAATCTCAGGTATTCTGAGATGAAGCTGGCTTCTCAAGAGTTCGCCCTTCATTTGTGCCACAACTATTCTATTCTATTCTATTCTATTCTATTCTATTCTATTCTATTCTATTCTATTCTATTCTATTCTATATTTTTCCCATTCTATTCCATCCCATGACTCTATTCTATTCTATTCTATTCTATTCTATTCTATTCTATTCTATTCTATTCTATTCTATTCTGTTCTGTTCTGTTCTGTTCTGTTCTGTTCTATTCTATTCTATTCTATTCTATTTCTATTCCAAGATTCTATTCTATTCCAAGATTCTATTCTATTCCAAGATTCTATTCTATTCTATTCTATTCTATTCTATTCTATTCTATTCTATTCTATTCTATTCTATTTTCTATTCCATTCCATTCCATTCCATGATTCTATTCTATTCTATTCTATTCATTATCAGTGAATTTGGTCATTGTATGCTACATTTTGGCAAACACGGGAAATATTTTCCAGACTGAATGGGTACAACCCTTTGAAAAAAATCCACCGAATAACATGAGAACTGGTTGGGTGAAATTCAGTGGGAGATAAAATAATGAAGCATTGCCCCATTTCTGAGCAGGGGAGACATCCTGGAGGTGCTTGTGGTAAGAACGCCCCACCCCAATCCTTTTTACTATGCCCCTCCCCAATCATAAAAATAAAGCTCAGGAAAAGAAATATAGAAACAATGTTTTACTCATAAAACCCCTGGCTACTGCGAAAAGTGGAAACATTGAATCAAGCCTTTTGATTCACAAAGACAGATGAATGGAGGTAATAGACAGACTAAAGATAATGGGATAAAATTAATTACATTTGTCTGACAGGATTAAAACCCAAGGAAGCCAGTGTTTTAAACCCATTGCTAGCCTTTGCGAAACAAGCTAAACAAATATAATAATAAAATCACACAAAGCAAGCTTCCAAATTACAAAATGCTGTAAAACTATATAAAAATCCTTGAACTCATCAAATCAATTTGTCAGCTGTCGCAGAACTGCATGCTGTTGCTGGTTCTGCTCATCAATAAACCTTCTTTTTTAAGCAACCTCCCTTTTATTCCCGGCTTGTAACTGGACCTGATTTTTCTTTCAACATGCTAATCCATTATATTTTAAGATACCCTTTTAAAATATCCATTAGATCAGGGGTGTCAAACTGCTAGTCCGCGGGCTGGACACGTCATGCAGAAGCCGCGCCCACCCCATTGCCGGCAATGGCAAAACTCTCCCGATACATTGTGCGACGTTATGTGACGTTGCGAGTTTGACATGTCTGCATTAGATGAAGAGGCCCATTTTTTCTTCTTCTTTGTAAAACTTTCTAACTTGGTTATGGTTTTCATCTATCCTCTCCTATCCATTTTTTCCCTTCATCCTTTTAAATATCACTCCAATACATAGTTATTGTCTCTATCAAAATCCATTGTGGGGTGCTTTCTAAACAATTGTTTCCTTGCGGGATTAGATCAATGCACAGCCTCACAAGCCAGCCCTCTGGATGCATCAGTGCTCATGAAAATCGGGGAAAAAACCAATCATTTGTGGAAAACTGTCCAGTATGGGAGATGAATTTGGCCATATTTTACAGATCATTTTCGTACTGATGATAGTAAACAAAGAAACATTAAGTACATTTTAAATGTTGCCTTCCCCTTTTTTTGGGTGTCATTGTTGTTACTGCCTGTGGGTCTGTTGTGCAAACACACTCAACGCAGCAAAATATGGCTGAGCAACATGATGACACTGTTGAAATTGTGCCTGGCTGAATGCACACGGGTGAGCTGACCATCACAGCTGGCTTTCTTGAACATATTTTTTCCAAACAAGAGAAATGACTCTGAGATTGTTTGTCACCAATGCGCCAATGGAGGTTGTGGTCAATTCAGGGGCCCAGCAGGAAATCCGGATGGAAAACCTTTTTTATTTGCCCAAACGTTCAGCATACACAGCCACGTTGGGTGCAAACCTTTGTACACAGAATGTGAGCTTCTGCAGTGCCTCTCTCTCTCCCCCCCTTCCTTCCATACCGGGAGCCCGGCTTATTCCAAGTGGGTTGCTATGGCACCCATAATGGGACATGAATGGGAGCAAGGGGTGGGGGTGGAAGCAATGAAGGGGAAGGGAAGGGGGGGGTCTGTGCACCATCAATCTCCTGGCAACTGCTTCATCTCGGCAATTACACGGTTGCTGTAGTAACCACCCAGAAGAAAGTCAGGCAGGATATTTGCAATTATTACTTCTAAGATAACAGTGGAGGGAAATGAATGGGGCAAAACAGAATTTGGATATGGCTAAAATTAGACCTTCTGCAGCGTTGCAGTGAACTATATCTGAAAGGGAGAAACAGAAGCAATTTTGGTCACCATACTACAAAAACGATGTTGAGACTTTGGAAAAAGTTCAGAGAAGAGCAACTAAAATGATCAAACGCCTGGAGACTAAAACATATGAAGAACGGCTGCAGGACTTGGGTTTGGCTAGTCTAAAGAAAAGAGGAAATAGGGGAGACATGACAGCAGTATTCCGGTATTTGAGGGGCTGCCACAAAGAAGAGGGGGATCAAGCTATTCTCCAAAGTACCTGAAGGCAGGACAAGAAACAATGGATTGAAACTAGTCAAGGAGAGAAACAACTTGGAATTAAGGAGAAACTTCCTAATGGTGAGGACAATTAACAAGTGGAACAGCTTGCCTCCAGAAATCATGGACACTTCATCACTGGGGATTTTTAAGAAGAGACTGGACAGTCACTTGTCTGAGATGGTATAGGTTCTCCTGCTTGAGCAGGGGGCTGGACTAGAAGACCTCCAAGGTCCCTTTCAGCTCTATTCTATTCTATTCTATTCTATTCTATTCTATTCTATTCTATTCTATTCTATTCCATTCCATTCCATTCCATTCCATTCCATTCCCTCCCCTCCCCTCCTATTCTTCTGAAGTTTGTTATGTAAAAAGATAACTATTACTACTGATATTATAGTAACAACTGGCTTTCCCAATTTTGCACTGTTACTTCTCCAATTTCTCATGTCCTCTAGGGAGTCCTCGACTTGCGATCACAATAGAGCCCAAAATTTCTGTTGCTGAATGAGACATTGGTTAGGTGAGTTTTGCCCCATTTTACAACCTTTCGTGCCACAATCGTTAAAAGAATCACTGCAGTTGTTAACTTAGTGACCCGGTTGTGAAGTGAATCTGGCTTCCCCCCATTGACTTTGCTTCTTCATGACCACGTGACCCGGGGACACTGCAACCATCATAAATATGGATCAGTTGCCAAGCGTCCGAATTTTGATCACATGACCGTGGGGATGCTGCAAAGGTCGTAAGTGTGAAAAACAGTCATAAGTCACATTTGTCAATGCCGTTGTAACTTTGAACAGTCACAGAATGAATTGTAAGTCGAGGACTGTCTGTACTCGGTTTTGAAGCAAACAATGGCTTCAATTTCCTTCTCGCTGCTTCCTCTCTTCATGGCTGGCATTGAGACAGTACCTTTTTAACTGATTTATTTTCTATTTGTATCCCGCCTTTATTGTTTTTACAAAGAATTCAAAGTGGAGTACTTATCCACCATATCTTCCTCCTCCTATTTTCTCCACAACAACAACCTTATGAGGTGGGTTGGACTGAGAGAAAATGACTTGGCCCAAAGTCACCCAGACGGCTTTCGTGGCTAACGCAGGACTTGAACTCACAATCTGCTGCTTTGCAGCCTGGTGCCTTAAACCTTTTTCCCAGGGAAACTTAACTGCTTCCTTCCGGTTTCATGCAACAGCCTTTTTGAGTGTCAGAGCAGCTTCCGCTATTCGGTGGGGACCTGCAGCTGTGTCTCCCCTTTTCAACTCTTCCTTATTGTTGTACCAGGCCTTTTTTAAAAAAATCTTTTTTAATGTTCAAGAACTGCCCGTCCTTCACTTTTCAAACTTGATCAGTTATTGCAACTCTAGAATAGACGAAATAGCCCACAACAATATTCAACCATTCAACCTTAAATTATTTTTAAATTAAATTGTTAACAGTTGTAAGAACCACTAAAGTCCTCTTCTTCTTCTTCTTGTTAGTTGCAAAGTCGTGTCCGATCCATCGCAGCCCCATGGACAACATTCTTCCAGGCCTTCCTGTCCTCTACCATCTTCTGGAGTCCCTTTAAGCTCATGCCTACTGCTTCAGTGACTCCATCCAGCCACCTCATTTTCAGTTGTCCCCTTCTTCTCTTGCCCTCCATCTTTCCCAGCATTAGGCCCTTCTCCAGTGAGTCCTTCCTTCTCATTAGGAAAGTCCTCTATTAGCACCAATTCTTAGACATGCCTCTGTCAAGCAAGGGGGCTGCAGAGTTTACTTTCCTTTTGAAAATGACTCATCAAATTATGTTGTTTGTGTGATACTTGCTTTGTTTATAGTTGCCACAGAAAACTGCCAAACCAGTCAACTAAATAGCTAAGGCACTAACGGGTTCTCAAAATAGCTATATAAGCTCACCGACTCAGTAAATTTTTAAAAAGCCCAACTCAACGTTAGTTATTTAGCCTCTATCCTATTCTAAATACAGCTAGACCAATTTACAACCATTTGTTTAGTGAACATTCAAAGTTATAACAGCACTAAAAAAAAGTTCTTGTTACTTTTTATCTTCCATCTTGAAATTTTAGTAAAGTTTTTATCTCTCTCTCTCTCTCTCTCTCTCTGTGTGTGTGTGTACATATATATGAGTATATATGTACTGTATGTATATATAGAGAGATTAGATATAGATATATAAAATGATATCAATATTTAAAAGTTCAACCAATTCTTTTGCCTTACTTGCTCACTAAAAGTAAGTCAACATGTAGTATCATAAATCAATTTATTTAGGGCCACACAATTTTCTTTGCAGTTGCACTAAAGCTCTCAGCAAAAATGATCCAAAGGGTGATGTTAGTTTTCAATCTGATAACTGAAGAACACATCCTCTTTTATCAGATGTTGAAAAATACTGAATTAAAAGCTGCTGTAGAGATAGCATTCTCTAGACAAGGGCTTTTCAACCTTTTCACCCATTGTACCACTTTTAGGATATGGCAACATCCGAGTACCACCAGTCGCCTAGCAAGGTGTCAAAAACTTGATGACCAAAAAAAAAAAAAGGAAAAAGTGATAAAGTACAGGTAGTCCTCGACTTACAACAGTTCACTTAGTGACTGTTCGAAGTTACAATGGCACTGAAAAAAGTGCCCCCTAAGCTACAGCCGAGCAAGACACCTGCCTGCCCGCCCGGTGGCGCTCTTCCTCCTATCTGAGATTTTCATTGTTGTGAGCATTTCTGTTGAGGATTGGCAGCGGGGGTGGGGTGGGGAGTGTTTGGTTTTTATTGCCCCCGTCTGCTGGGTGGTTGCAGCAGGTTTTGGTCACTTCACATGACCCTGGGACACTGTGACCGTCATAAATGTGAATCAGTTGCCAAGCATCTGAATGTAAATCACAAGACCCTGGAGAGGCTGCAACATTCCAGCTGATCGGCATTTCTTCTGGGCTCAGCAGAAGCACCAGGATCAGTGCCGAGCTAAAGCTGGAGCCTGGCGCTGATCCTGGCACTTCCACTGAGTCCTAACAATCCCGAAGAAGCGCTGATCCTGGTGCTTCCCACTGAGCCCTGACAGCCCTGCAGCTCCAGCCGTCTCTCGCTCAGGCTTGTGCGGTGCTGCCACCGGTTCAGCTCATTTCCCTCCCCCACTACCACTTTTCTGGTATGGTCACGTACCACCTGCCAGGTGCCAATGTACCACAGGTGGTACCCGTACCACTGGTTGAAAAGCCCTGCTCTAGACTAGTCTCTTCTTCCTGGTATGTTGAACTACAATTCCCATTATCCCCAGATGGTATGAACATTGGGCATTTTGCCAGTGTAAGGAGCTTTCCCAAGGAAGAACGGTTGATCTTCCTTAACTGCATTTGGTGGGAAAGTCAGAGCAAAAATATTGTGTGTGTTAAACCATTAATGGAGGTAGTTAGGAGGCCGAATTCAAGAAGCTTCTTCTTCTTTCCTGCTCTAAAACTTGCAGAGATAGTGAACTAATCAGAGGCTAAAGCATTATGGGATGCTTACAGACCCCGATTCCACAATCCCCCAGTTCAATTGAATAATTGAATCAAGAAAAATCATTGACTTAGTGTCCAGACTTAAATCAGACACTATCTCCCTGCTTTTATTACAAGAAATGGAGTCCTAGGCTTGCATTCACAAGATCACAATGAAGTTTTAGTACCACTTTATAATGCCTTGGTAAGACCACATTTGGCATACTGCGCCCAGCTTTGATCGCCATGATATAAAAAAGATGTCGGGACTCTGGAAAGAGTGCAGAGAAGAGCCACAAGGATGATTAAGGGGCTGGAGGCTAAAACATAGGAAGAACAGCTGCAGGAATTGGGTATGTCTAGTCTAATGAAAAGAAGAACTAGGGGAGGTAAGATAGCAGTGTTCCAGTATTTGAGGGGCTGCCAGAAGGAAGAGGGGTTCAACCTATTTTCCAAAGCACCAGAAAGCAGGACAAGAAGTAATGGATGGAAACTGATCAAGGAGAGAAGCAACCTAGAACCATGGAGAAATTTTCTAACAGTGAGAACAATTAACCAGTGGAACAACCTGCCTCCAGAAGTGGAAGTTTTTAAGAAGAGACTGGACAGCCATTTGCTTGTCTTCAGAAGTTGTGGGTGCTCCATCACTGGAGGCTTTTAAGAAGAGACTGGACAGTCATTTGTCCAGAAAGATATAGTGTCTCTTGCCTTGGGGGTTCCAGAGAACAGAGGCCACAACAGGGAGGCAGAACAAGAAGCAACGGATGGAAACTCACCAAGGAGAGAAGCAACCTCGAATTAAGGAGGAATTTCCTAACAGTGAGAACAATTAACTAGTGGAATGGCTTGCCTTCAGAAGTTGTGGGTGCCCCATCACTGGAGGCTTTTAAGAATAAATTGGACGGCCATTTGTCTGAATTGGTCTAGGGTCTCCTGCTTGAGCAGGGAGTTGGACTAGAAGACCTTCAAGGTCCCTTCCAACTCTATTATTCTGTTAAATAATGAAATACCAAACCAAACCACAATTTGACCAAGAAAGATAGGACCAGGTCTTCTACTATCGCTGGACCAGTATTTGTCTTGCTCTGTTTTAAAAATGTCCCTCCTTTGGTGAAAGCGACGCTGTGATTCTTCTCTAATCTCAGGAGGCTTGAGAACGTGTCTTGAATCTCCTCTCCTGGCAGCGTGTACAAATTTATTCGTTGCTTGGAGCTGGAGAGAGATTTCTGCCACTGTTCTGCTTTTCACCGTGTAATTTTTCCTGCTGCACAAACTGAAAAATTTCTCTCAATGTTCCTCTTAGGATTTCCTGGCAGGCTGAAGAAGCTACTTGAGACAGCTGATCGCCGAAGATTGCACAACGAAGGACATTTGCATTCACCAAGAAATGCAGGCAGAAACATCACGCTGCATCTGCAAGTACATCGTCCAATCATCTTCCCCTCGAGACCTATTCTGCATGCTACAATAACTCTGTTTCGTTAAAATAAATGAAAAGAGGCAGGGGAAAAAAAATATGTGGGATCATTTTTCTGCACCAGACCTGTTCAAGCTGCAGTGGACAATTATGGAACAAGGATTTCTCTCCCTTCCATTTTGCATGATGCTTAAATTTCAGGATGTTCATGGGAATTGACAGGCAGAAGCACAAAAGGAGCTGTTTCTGTATCATTTGGTACCCTCAGTTACCAGGATTCAGAAAGGAACAAATGCATATTATACACATTTTGTTTTTGTATTTCTTTCATTCAAGGCTAATTTGGATGACTGCTTTCGCTGTGTTTATGAAAAGGACAGATATGTAGTGCAAGAAAAAAAGATAAATAAAGCGATCTTGTGGGAGAAATGCAGGAACCATTACATGAGCAAAAGGAGCTGAAGCATTTTTAGTCCAGAACTAGATAAATTCGGAAGTGACTCTTTAATTTACTAAATTATAAGAATGGGGAGCTCGTGCAGCCCAATTAGATTTGCAAGTTTCTGTCATTATAGCCAGTCTCAATTAAAGTACCGGTAGCTTAAAAATTTCCTAGCCAGTATTCTTTGAGATATGTGGATTTCAACTCCCACAATTCCTCAGCAAGCTGTCTGGGCAATTCTGTGAGTTGAAGTCCACAGGTCTTGAAATTGCGAAGTTTGAAAAACTCTGTTCTAAGGCAAACCGAGTCCAGCTCTTTATCTGCCAGGCTCTTTGTTATGCTTTGGGCCAAGGCAGATCTTGAAGACTAGGGATGAGGTAGGTCAGGATGGTGTGTCTGCTCTTCCTGACTCGACACACATTTGAGACCACTACAAGCTGATTATTTATTAAATTTATATGGCGCCCATCTCACTGCTGAAGTAACTCTGGGCAGCTTACAAAATGATCACTTTTTTTTGTAAGTTTAAAGCACTAACAAAGGAGAATATCTTTGAAATGAGAGGTCCTTGTTGCTCTCTGAGCTTGGTTTTCTTGCAGACATTTCATGACCCAACTAGGTAACATCATCAGTGCTAGAAGGGAGGAGGAGTTGCAGAGTGGAAGGAGGAGGAGGAGGAGGAGGAGGTAGAGAACTGTGAGGCCCTTGGTGCTCTCTGAGTTTGGTTGTTTTCTTTCTTTCATTACCTGACTAGGTAACATCATCAGTGCTAGCAACCAAGCTCAGAAAGCATTAAGGACCTCTCACGTAAAAGCATCTTTTGCAAAAAGATTACTTTAGTACTGTACTTACAGACTTTACCAACGTTATTTTCTGGCACTTAATTCTATTGTTTTTCTATACCTATGAAGTTCCTTGCTATCCTTTTTTGCTGCCTGCTATAATGCGAGGCATAGAGAAAAGAGGTCCAGCGAAGCGCGAGCATATAAAGGACCTTAACAGGCCGTAAAAAAGCTAAATAGGATTAGGTCTGGTTGGTACTTGGATGAGACACCACAAGGAAATCCCAGGCTTATAGGCTGGACTGGGAAAGGAAAGCAAAAATACCTGTTTCCTGACAAGGGGAAACTTCTTGACGTTATTGCCAAGGTAACAACGTAAAAATGTTGAATTCAGCTGTTCAACATGTTTTCAAAGAGAAAGATGCTTTGTTGTGATTGAGAATCTCTGCAGAGACTCAGGCAAGAATTTCCCCCAGCCTTTCCTGTTAATGCACTAGTGACTAGTGATTCGTCTATGTATAAAAGCGGGGTGGATAATTTTGTGTTTTCTACTATGTTGCAACCTGGGAATTGCTTCCCAAGTTATATCCAAAATCAGTCAGTCTCCTCTAGTTCTAAGCTATGCACATGTTCTGGGCTTGTGTTCAAACAAAAAAAATATTTGTAATAAAACCCAACCCATAATACAAGACAAAGTCTAGCTAGTCAGCATGCTTCAAAGTTATCCTTGATCCTGCAAGAAAAAAATCAACCACCATTTTCTCCATCAACTCTGCCCCCAAACTGATAGAATCTACTGTGTATTTCTGCAGCATCTGCCTTCCGAAGTTGTGGGTAATTCATCCATGGAGGTTTTTAAAGGAGAGATCCCCTGGGGGGATCACAATGTCATCACAGGAGGTCCACAAAGGCTTGAAGAAATGTTATGATCTAAATATTGAGTTAAGTTTTGGAGGTCCGTGACCATGGCCCGTGGCCACAAAAGGTATTTAAAGGGTGTCTGTGATGAAGAAAAGACTAGGTGACGAAATAAGGTAAGGTAAGGTGAGGTAAGGTAAGACAAGGCAAGGTAGGCGAGACCGGGTTTTACCTCTCCTAGGCGAGACATAGAAACGTCGAAGACGGACTTGGGACGTCAGTGTCGTCACTTTCCCGTCTTGGAGACACACCAACAGTCTCAGGACTCTAAATTAACAACCGTAGAGACCCTATTTTCTCCATCAGTCCTCAGGGCAGCACCTGTCAATCAAGAGGGGGGGTGCTTCCCCAGTTTCCACTCATCGACTCTCGCTGATACTTCTCAGGTGGCCCAATGGGATCCCCCTCCAGGGAAGAGCCGTGGTCAAGGCTAGCGTGGGGGTTTATGCAATCAGTCCTCCTTTCTACCATTAGCACGACGAGGGGCATTTCTCTATTATACGATTTCAGGCAGTTTTCATCCTTCCGCCGTCTTGCTGTTGTTATTAATTGCGAAGTCGTGTCCGACCCATCGCAACCCCATGGAGGACAATGTTTCTCCAGGCCTTCCTGTCCTCTATCATCTTCTGGAGTCCATTTAAGCTCACTCCTGCTGCTTCAGTGACTCCATCCAGCCACCTCATTCTCTGTCGTCCCCTTCTTCTATTGCCCTCCATCTTTCCCAGCATCAGGCTCTTCTCCAGTGAGTCCTTCCTTCTCATTAGGTGGCCAAAGTGCTTGAGTTTCAGCTTCAGGATCTGGCCTTCTAAAGAGCAGTCAGGGTTGATCTCCTCTAGGACCGACCGGTTTGATCGCCTTGCAGTCCGCCGTCTTAAATTTCCTCAAACACAGCCTGGGGTTTGGGTGTTTGAGGGACTGCCTGTTTCCTGCAACATCTGCCCAGCTGAGGTTGGCACCTTCCAGGTTCCTTCCATTAAACAATGTAATTGATCGGGATCCCGGAAATGCACAACCTGCCTTCTGGAACCAGGGTCCTCTTCCCCGAGAGCTAGATAGCCCGCCCTCTCTGCTGTTGCTTAGCAGAGCCACGAAGACCTGGACTTTCATCCAAGCCTTTGGCAAGGGAGGGAGGGAGGAAGAGAGGGAGGGAGGGAGAGAGGGAGGAAGAGAGGAAGAGAGGGAGAGAGAGAGAGGGAGGGAAAGAGGGAGAGAGAGAAGGCAGACAGTCCCTAGCTCACTGCATGGGCCACATTTTATCTTTATTGCCTTATTGATTATTGTAATATTAGGGGTGACATGATAGCAGTGTTCCAATATTTGAAGGGCTGCCACAAAGAAGGGGGAGGGGTCAAGCTATTCTCCAACGCACCAAAAGGCAGGACAAGAAACAATGGATGGAAACTAATCAAGGAGAGAAGCAACCTGGAATTAAGGAGAATCTTTCTAACAGTGAGGACAATTAACCAATGGAAAAAATTGCCTTCAGAGGTTGTGGGTGCTCCATCACTGGAGGCTTTTAAGAAAAGACTGGACAGCCCTTTGTCTGGGATGGTTTAGGGTCTCCTGCTTGAGCAGGGGGTTGGACTAGCCATAGAATATCTCCAAGGTCCCTTCCAGCTCTGTTTCTGGGCTGTTGTTGAATTGTTGAAAGTTAGGCAGCATACAAGTTTAGTAATTTATTGCTGGTACTCTTTGACTTACAACCGTTTGTTTAGCAATCGTATAGAGCAGGGGCAGGCAACCTTGGCTCTTTTATGACTCGTGGACTTCAACTCCCAGAATTCCTGAGCCAGCCTGGCTCAGCTTGGAAACCTCTCCCTTTCCCCTCAGCGTGGCTGGCTCAGGAATTCTGGGAGTTGAAGTCCACGAGTCATAAAGGAGCCAAGGTTGCCTACCCCTGGTATAGAGTTTCAAAGGGCAATACGACAAAGTGACTTACAACCAATTCTTGATTTACAACCGTTGCAGCTGCCCCCCCCCCCCCGTAATTTGATCGAGTTCTGGGCGCTTGGCCACTGGCTTGCATTTATGACAGTCGCAGCATCTCAGGGTCACACAATCGCCACCTGCAACTGTCCCAGCTGCCTCCCGGGATGCAAAGCCAGTGGGGAAGACAGCAGGAAAAGTTGCAGATCACAACTCTGTGATGTCTCACTTAGCAACCGTGGCAAAAATGTCGCAAAATTGGGTGTGGTCATGCGACGCCTCCCACACCATTTAATGATTCGTTTTCCGGTCTCCATTGTGGTGAGGACTGCCTGTATGCTTATTAAACTTGCTATGGTCCTAGAGTTCTGGGTCGTATGACATATTTGGGTCGTTACGGAGGGTTAGACGTACGTTAGGACCGGAGAGTAACGAAGGGGTCCTTCTGGGAGCCGCCGGGGAGACAAGGTCTTCGGAGGTAATAGGAGCGTAATGACTGGTCGTGTGGTCCGACACCGGTAGTTGTTCTCAGCACGTCCTTAAATACTCGGGACACACACGCTCCCTTATGAACTGTGGGATCATGCCAACAACAGCTTACGTGGCTGGGGAAACAGTTGCCAAAAACAGCTTTCTGCTCTTTTTCATACTCCAGAAGAACTCAACAGCTGTTGGCAACATAACACCTGCTTGGTAGAAAATCTATTTGGGGGCCGTTAGTTAACGTGGGGCACCCGGTGCTCAAGAGACTTTCTGGCTGTCATGGCACTGTGGCTACAAAATTTGAGGGGAGCAAAATTTGCTTCTCCCTGCTTTCCTCAATTGTGCTTTCAGATGACCAAAATCCCCTGCCAGCAAGGCTAGTGAAGCCTGCTATATCTGGACTTGGAAGGCTGTAGAAAGTTAACTTGATCGCAAGGCAGAAGCACTGCCCGAACTCTGAAAACAGCAAAATAATAATAATAATAATAATAATTCAACGCACAGTTCCTGCTCTTGGGTCTTCACTGAAAGCATGGATGAGGCTTCGCCCCAAGAAATTTGGGCACGGAACAAAGCACAAAGCAGAACCAATCAGAGCTTGAAATATGAAATCAACATTTTGCCCTCGCAAATATACCCATTTCAGGAGGAAAAAATAGGGAGGTTTTAGAATGGTTAGAGAAATACACACAAAAGGTATTTGTTGCTCCAGACATCCATATCCCCCAAATTAAAGATATGGCTGGGAGGGGGGGGGAAAGGCCAAAATTATAAGGAGGACATTATTTATCTGGTTCTCCCTCAATATTTGCCTCCACTATTCTCCAGGTTTTTGTCTACCAAAGGCCAAATATCCCAAAGCAGACAAACCATTGCACACATACCACGCTCTTTTTCTGCCTTCTCTTTCTATTTTCTCTCCAAACCTCCTTTTTCCCCCTGTTGGATAATAGGAAGCAATGCCATTTTTATTTAGCAGGATTTTGTACAGCCTGATGGCATATTTGAGAAGATGCCAGGTGCTTGATCTAAGGCACAACCCTTAGATATCACACTGTGGTTAAGAAGCTGGACTCTAGAGCAGGAAGCTCCAACCAAGCAGCCCACTGGCAACTCTGGGGTCAGTTGCAATCTCTCAGCTCAACTGACCTCAGAGGACTGTGGGTTGAGGTTAAGGTCTGAGACTCCTTCCCCACATTGCTTTATTCGCAGAAGGAAAGCTGTGTGGAAGCATGGATTAATTGATGATATCGGTTCTGACTTGCTAGCTTCCTGGCTTCCAGAGAAGACAGGCAGAAACAGGGCACACCTCAATAAAACCAGGAACAGAAGACGCCCAGAGGCTTCCTTTTCATCACCGCTGCCATTCTTGGCCAGTGCTGAATAACAGCGCCTACAGCAGTTGGCTTACGAGATCAAGAGCAAGGTCTCTAGGCTTTTGGGCAGAAACCGAAGCAACCAAGTCATGAGCAGAATTGGACTGCTGATTTAAGCCCCAAGTCTAAAATGAATTTCTCTCCCACTTGCTCCCAACGTTAACTGCAAGAGAGAAAAAAGAAATCCATCTATTTGCCCTCACTCTGGTAGTGTCATGTTAGAATTGCCCCCAAAGTCGTCTCCTGCAACATCCCAGAAATTATTAACATCACAATATGTATGTTCCCCTTAATCATGAAAAGATCCTTTACCTGGGCTAAGCAGAATTTCAACAGGCTCTTAAAGAAAGACTACCAGAAACTAACTGCTATCTGTCTGTCTCCTCCAATTTCTCCCAAAAGCAGCAAGCTTCAAAATAACTTTGTCCCTTTAAAATGGACAGCCATAACATTCCGTTGCTCATCATCACACACAAGACACAACCAATGATTCCTCTTTGAATGGAGGGTACAGTCACCTAGCCTGTCCGGCTTTGGTTTCTGGACACAAATAAGGATCAACAGAGATATATACACCAGAGGACACCAAGGACCTTTTGGGCACCAGGGACCGGTTCTGCGGAGAAAGGTTTTTCCACGGACTGGAGAGGGTGGTTTTGTGTGCTGCCTGCATCCCACAGATGGGACTTTGCTTGTTTGTGTGGACCGGTTGCTGGCATGCTGCGGCCCGGTACTGGTCCACGGACTGGGGGTTGGGGACCCCTGATATAGACAACCTACATGAGCCCTGGTGGTGCAGTAGTTAGAATGCAGCACTGCAGGCTACTTCTGCTGACTGCTGGCTGCCTGCAGTTCGGCAGTTTGATTCTCACCAGCTCAAGGTTGACTCAGCCTTCCATCCTTCCGAGGTCAATAAATTGAGGACCCAGATTAATGGGGGTAAGACGCTGACCGTGTAAACCGCTTAGAGAGAACTGTAAAGCACTGGGAAGCGGTATATTAGTCTAAGACAGTGGTTCTCAACCTTTTTAATGCCGCAACCCCCAACCGGTCGTAAGTCGAGGACTAAACCGGTTGTAAGTCGAGGACTAAACCGGTCGTAAGTCGAGGACTACCCAACCGGTCGTAAGTCGAGGACTTCCCTGCCCGGGAGCGCCACGCATGTGTGGTTCCGCCCCCTGCGCCGGCCGAGGCGTAGCTGGCAAGCGGCAGAGACGGAGCAGGCCGACCACCAGCTGGCCCAGCTCAAGGGAGGTAAGGCACCTGCCGGAAAAGGGGGAAAAATGGCGGACAGCCTTGCTTGGCGACCCCGTGAAATGGTCGATCGACCCCAAATGGGGTCGCGACCCATAGGTTGAGAACCGCTGGTCTAAGAAGTGCTATTGCTATATACCATTTCTTCCTCCAATTTTATTCCCTAAGAAAGTCTGAGAGATTGCCTAAGGTCACCCAGCCATTTTCTGTGGCTGACGATGGATGTCTCAAAGGTGCTCAATTGGGACTGTTTTTTCCTCAAGGAAAACGTTTTGCTTCTCATCCAAAAAAGCTTCATCAGTTCGGGTTTATTGTCACTGGGGAGATCCGGATTCCCGTCCATCGGTGGATGCGAACCCGGATCTCCCCAGTCTGAGCCCAACCCTTTCTGCTGCGGATTAGGCCTTGGACCCCAATGCAGGTAGCCTGTCTTGCAAAATGAGTTTACATGCAGCTAGTCCTCAACGTACCACCACAATTGAGCCCAACATTTCTGTTTGCGAAGTAGGACAGCTAAGTGAAATTTGCCTGATTTGACCACCTTTCTTACCACAGGTGTTAAGTGAATCGCAGCAGTTGTTAAGTTAGTAACACAACTGTTAAGCAAATCTGGCTTCCCCACTGACTTTGCTCGTTAGAAAGTCACAAAAGGTGGCCACCTGACCCTGGGACACTGCAGCCGTCACAAATATGAACTAGTTGCCACGCAACCAAATTTTGATCGTAGGGATGCCATAATGGCTGTAAATGTGGACAACGGTCATGTCACATTCTCAGTGCCATTGTAACTTTGAATGGTCACTAAATGAGTGGTTGTAAGTTGAGGACTGCCTGTAATGGAAGTCAAGCTTCTCAAGCTGAGCATGAGCTAAGAAGCAAGTTGCGTGCAGTTCCATTGACCAGGTTTAAGGCTAAGAAATAAACTTCCTTGGATGGAAAGCCAGTAAACAAATCTCCTGCCCGCCTGTCTGCATAATTTCATTCGGGGTGGGTGGCGGGGGGGAGAGTGTTTATGTGTTTTCGTGAGTTCTCTTCTGCACTACCTGCTCTTTTCAATCAATGAAGCACTACCTGCTGTTTTCAATCAATCAATCAATCAATCAATCAATCAATCAATCAATCAATCAGAATAGAACTGGAAGGGACCATGGAGGTCTTCTAGTCCAACCCCCTGCTTAAACAGGAGACCCTATACCAGGGATAGGCACCTTGGCTCTTTTATGACTCGTGGACTTCAACTCCAGAATTCCTGAGCCAGCGAGTTGAAGTCCACGAGTCATAAAAGAGCCAAGGTTGCCTATCCCTGCCCTATATCATTTCAGACAAATGGCTGTCCAGTCTTTTCTTGAAAACCTTCAGTGATGGAGCACCCACAACTTCTTGTGGCAAGCTGTTCCACTGGTTAATTGTCCTCACTGTCAGGAACTTTCTCCTTAATTCCAGGTTGCTTCTCTTCTTGATTGGTTTCCATCCATTGTTTCTTGTCTTGCCCTCTGGTGCTTTGGAGAATAATATGACCCCCTCTTCTTTGTGGCAGCGCCTCAAATACTGGAAGACTGCTATCCTGTCCCCTCCTAGTCCTTCTTTTCTCTAGACTGGCCAAACCCAAATCCTGCAGCTGTTCTTCATGTGTTTTTGTCTCCAGGCCTTTCATCATCCTAGCTCAGTGGTTCTCAACCTGTGGGTCAGGACCCCATTTGGGGTCGATCGACCATTTCACGGGGGTCGCCAAGCAAGGCTGTCCGCCATTTTTTTTGTCCGCCATTTTTTTTGTCCGCCATTTTTTTCCCCCTTTTCCGGTGGGTGCCTTACCTCCCTTGGGCTGGGCCAGCTGGTGGTCGGCCTGCTCCGTCTCTGCCGCTTGCCATCTACGCCTCGGCCGGCGCAGGGGGCGGAACCACGCATGCGCGGCGCTCCCGGGCAGGGAAAGTCCTCGACGTACGACTGGTTGGGTAGTCCTCAACTTACGACCGGTTTAGTCCTCGACTTACGACCAATTTAATCCTCGACTTACGACCGGTTGGGGTCGCGGCATTAAAAAGGTTGAGAACCACTGTCCTAGCTGCTCCTCTCTGCCCTTTTCCAGTTAAGCCCGAGACTACAACCTCGGTCGGCTCCTTTTCCTTCTCGGCCTCAGTGAGTCCTCCGACACCTGCCGCAACCCATTTGTGACCCCTGGCTTGGCTCATTCAGGAAGCTCCGACAGGGACAGATCCAGCTTCTCCCTCCCGGATTGCACCTGGTGCAATCAAGATTGCTTTTGGCCAAGCCCCAGAATTGGTTCAGGCAGCAATTGCACCATCTTGACGTCTTCAGCTTAATCCTGACTAAGCAAAAAAAGAGCAAAGTTCATCCTATTTCTTACATCATGGTACAGAGAGATCCCATGGAAGACATTGCTTAGCCTGCAAAAATCAGAGGCCCAGCTGTCAGGCCCCTCTGACTAAGAAAAGGAGGAGGAGACGAATGGGGATGTGTTCGGTTCAAACCAGATAAAGGTGATTTAGCTGCAAGTAGGAGCAGTCCTCGGCTGACGACCCGTCGATTGAATGGCCATTTGAAGTGAAGACGGCCCTGAACAAAGTTAAGACTGGTCCTCGGACTTACGATGCTGACAGGATCCCTGCAGTCCTGTGATCAAAATTGGGCAGCTCAGCAACCGGCATGTACAGGTAGAATCAGAATCAGAATCGAGGCTGGAAGGGACCTTGGAGGTCTTCCAGTCCAGCCCCCTGCTCAAGCAGGAGACCCTACACCAGGGGTCTTCAAACTTGGCCCTTTTATGCCTTGTGGACTTCAACTCCCAGAATTCCTCAGCCAGGCACGCGTGCCTGGCTGAGGAATTCTGGGAGTTGAAGTCCACAAGGCATAAAAGGGCCAAGTTTGAAGACCCCTCCCAGAATTCCTCAGCCAGGCACGCTGGCTGAGGAATTCTGGGAGTTGAAGTCCACAAGTCATAAAAGGGCCAAATTTGAAAACCCCTGCCCTACACCATTCCAGACAAGTGGTTGTCCAGTCTCTTCTTAAAAACCTCAAGTGATGGAGCACCCACAACGTCTGAAGGTAGTCCTCGACTTACGACCACAATTTATGCCATGGAATGAGACATTTGTTAAGTGAACCTTGCCCCATTTTGCAACTTTTCTTGCCGCAGTTGATAAGTTAGTAACCATTGACTTGGCTTGTCAGAAGGTGGCAAAAGGGGATCACATGACCCTGGGACTTCACGACCGCCGTAAATATGAGTCAGTTGTCAAGAATCTGAATTTTCAGCACGTGAGCGTGGGGATGCTGCAACCGCCGTAGATGTGAAAAACAGTCATAAGTCGCCTTTGTCAATGCCGTTGTAACTTCACACGGTCACTAAATGAACTGTTGTAAGTCGAGGACTGTCTGTATTTACAACAGTTGCAGCGTCCCAGGAGTTGCATGATCGCCATTTGCGACCAGCTAGCTTTGGACAAGCAAAGTCAATGGGGGGGGGGGAAGTGAGATTCGCTTAACAACTTTGTGATTCACTTAACAACTGAGGCCTTAAAACAGGTGTGGACTCACTTAATGACAGCCTTGCTTAGCACCCAAAGTTCCATTCCCAACTGGGGTAATAAACTGAGGACAACCTGTGATCTTTTCTGCATTCACCCAGAAGATCAGCACATTCATAAGGTCCCGTGGACTTTCCCTCGTTCTTTCAATCATGTACCGGAATGCACAATTCCCCCCTTTTAAAGCCCTTTTAAATGGAACGTCACTGTCGTCTAACTGTCGAGGGACAACGTTTGGACCCTCCGACCTCTTCCGCTCTACCCCGTCCTACCCCTTATTGAGATGGATTAACGTCCCACTTCTCCAGGTTTCTTGCACCCCTTGGTAATGGTTTACCTCTAAGGTCACCTTTCCGTCCTTTTCTCCTACGCACTTATACTTTAAATACCATTACGAAACAGTGTGTGTGTGTGTGTGTGTGTGTGTGTGTGTGTGTGTGTGTGTGTGTGAGGCAGGAGAGAAACGAAGGCTAGAAAAAGGATAGCAAAAGGAGGTGGGGACTTCTGCCTGGCTAGAGAGAGCCAGAGTTGATAGCATCTTGTCACCAAGATGGATTGGGGATATTTAGGACAAGAGCAACTGGAATTCCCAAACGAATCCCTTCTCATGTAAATGAGGTTTGGGGATTCAGCTAGAAAGTGCAGCTTTCTCACTTCCCAGGCCGGTCATCCAGATCTTCCTGCCAAACAGAACTGTCTGTACACATTTGGTCCGGAAATGATAAAGGAGCAGAGGATGTTGGATTGAAATTGAATTGAATCTGGTTGTGTAACACTTCTGCAGAAGGAGGAAACACTCAGGGACGGAGGGATGTTTATGTCTCTGCAATAGAATTTGGCGTTCCTTCTCTTTCCCTTAAGAAAGCTCCTAGTCCCCAAGATCACCGAGTTAGGTCTGAGAGAACACAGAACATACTGTAGAATCATAACCCTGGAAGGGACCTCCGAGGTCTTCTAGTCCTGCTTCAGGCTGGAGACTTTATACAATGACAGGTCAAATGGGGGAATAGCAACAGTTGAGCAGAAGCTGCACTTTTCTGGCCTTCCTGAAATTGATTGAAACAATCAGATTTGCATTATTTCTGTAGGTTTCTGAAAGAGAATCTGGGTGACATGGGATGACCCAGCAGAATCCTACAGCTCTATCATGCAGATACCATTCTAGGTTAAAAAAAAAAGAGTGAACCTAATGCCTCCTTGACCTTTTGAGACATGGAGATGCCTTTCTTGACAACCCTTTTTTTCTGGGAACTATTTTCAACTTTCCATCAGGCCATCAGTCCCAGATTTCTTAGTAATGCCTCATCTAAGCGTTATCCAAGCTTAGGCATACTTAGCTTTAAGCCCGGAGAAGACTGGCTATTGATTCCTCAAAGAAAGTGCGGTTCTGAATTGATTTGGAACCACAGTACTTTCCAGAATATCTTACTTTCTTCTTTCTTTACTATCTCCAACAATGATAGAAGAATAGTCGTCCAACATTTGAAGGGCTGTCACAAAGAAGAGGGGGACAGCCTATTTTCCAAAGCACCAGAAGAAAAGACAAGAAACAGCGGATGGAAACTAATCAAGGAGAGAAGCAACCTAGAACTAAGGAGAAATTTCCTGACCGGGAGAACAATTAATCAGTGCAATGGCTTGTCTACAGAAGTCGGGGGTGCTCCATCACTGGAGGCTGTCAAAAAGAGGCTGGACATCCACTTGACCAGGATGATATAAAGCTCCTGCCTTGAGCAGGGGGTTAGACTAGTAGACCTCCACGGTCCCTTCCAATCTACCCTTCCCTTTTGTTATTCTGCTATGGTACAAACTCTACCCAGTACTATCCAGTGAGTTTTTGGAATCAGATGGTGGATAGTTGCAGCTTGGGCAGAAAGAGATGACCAGGCCTTTCAACTCTCTGAAGCCCCAATCCATCTTATCTCTAATTTGATAAGAAGGACTTTCAGGACTTTTCAGATCATTGCTTAATGATGTGTAGGTTTGCACAAGAGATTTTATGATCTATTAACAGAACTGCCGAAAGTACTTGTTATTTTGTTATCAGGTTGTTAATTATTATTGGGTGGAAAAGTCATCTTCAGTGGGAGGGGTTAAGAAAGCAAAACTGCCTTGAAGTAGGGAAGCCTTTAACTTTAAGCCTCAATTTATTAAAACCAACAGCTCTTAAACATTTGTCTTCTCAAATCCTTCTTGTTTTCTCTGGGCTTAAAAGCTAAGTGGGCTTTTTGTCTTGTCTGTTTTGATTTTTTGGGGGTGGTGGTAGTTGATTGGTTGGTTTTTTTTAGGACAAATTAAATGCACTGGAAATATAAAGAAATGATACAATTGTTTTTGGAGACTCCAGGAGCTTCTATTAGTTAATCAGGTCAGATTGTAGCCAACGAAACTCCCCAAGAAGCTGAAATATCAGTACCACTTTATAAAGCGCTACTAAGACCACAGTTAGAATGCTGCATCCAGTTCAGGTCACCATATTATACAAAAAGATGTTGAGACTCTGGAAAGAGTACAGAGAAGAGCAACAAAGATGATCAGGGGACTGGAGGCTAAAACATATGAGGAACAGTTGCAGGAATTGGGCATGTCTAGTTTAATGAAAAGAAGGACGAGTGGGGACATGATAGCAGTCTTCCAGTATCTCAGGGGCTGCCCCAAAGAAGAGGGAGTCAACCTATTTTCCAAAGCCCCTGAAGGCAGGACAAGAAGCAACGGATGAAAACTAATCAAGGAGAGAAGCAACCTGGAACTAAGGAGAAATTTCCTGACAGCGAGAACAATTAATTAGTGAAATGGCTTGCTGGTGAAAAAATGCACACAGAAATGAAGGATGGAGCAGCTCAGAATTATCCAGAAGCCACCTGGCAGAGCCGGAGAAGATACTGGCCGTGTTCAGAGTTGGAAGACACCCCCGAAATAAGCCTCTGGGCTGGAGAAAAGCACAGAGTGATGTTTGGCTGGAAGTAGGGGGTTGGCCTGGAAGGTCTCCAAAGTCCCTTCCAGCCCTAAGATTCTAGGTTTTAGGTTCTTTTTTAATAAATAAATAAATCAGAGAAATAGACAAGCACGGGATGGGAATCTCCCAGAGGGATCGGGTGAGCCGGAATTGACCAGATCCATCAAAAGGAGGGCGTGGACGCACGAATCTACAACAACCTTGCAAGGTAGAGCAAGAGGAAAGGAGGGCCATCCACGCAGAGGTTTTGAGGAGAGAGGTTTGGAGGGATGTCCTCCCAGATGGACGGACACTAAAGCGGACTGGGGGGGAAGGGGGTTGAAACAGGCATAGGGGGGCTACGGGGGGGCGGGGCGGAGCCCAGGAGCGGCGTTGGAGCAAGACTGCCTCCCCTCTCTAGAAGAGGAGCGGGTGGGCTGAGAGGGGGTTTTATGGAGCGTGAGGACGAAGAAGTGAGTCGAGGGCCTCCGCGTGGCTTGGATCTCCCACCCCAAGGTTGGAATGAATGGAGGAGAGGGAGGGAAAGGGGGCTTCTCGGAAAGCCACTGGAGGAAGAAGGGGGCGGGGGGAGAGAAGCAACTCTGAACTTCGCCTTGCCCGTTTCATTTTTTTTAAATTTATTTTTTATTTTTCCAAACTCTCCCCTATACATATACTGTGATATTTATCAGATGTTAACATACATTCTTTTTACATTCTTATATATAAGATACTTTTAATGAAATAAATACATACACATGACTTTTGGTGTTGCTCGCCCATTTCCCCTTTCACTGCATCCCCACTCCTTCTTCTCTACCTTCTTTCTCCCTTCCTTCTCTCTTCTTCCCTACTTCCCTCTTCTTCCTCTCCTCTCCTCTTCTCTTTCACCACTCTCTCCTCCAACCTTCCTACTTCCTNACCTTGCAGTGACAGCAGATTGACAGCTCCCTGTTGCAAACCTGGGAGGCTGGAGAAGGCGAGATGGGGCAGGATGGGGAATAACTCTACCTAATTGCAGGGTGAAGAGGTCCAAAGAACGTGGGGAACCATTACCAAATGGAGATTCCAGTGGAAAGGCAGGAAAAGAGGATGCGTGAATATGAAATTTATGGTAATGAAAACACAGTGTGTGTGTGTGTGTGTGTGTGTGTGTGTGTGTGTGTGTGTGTGTGAGGCAGGAGAGAAACGAAGGCTAGAAAAAGGATAGCAAAAGGAGGTGAGGACTTCTGCCTGGCTAGAGAGAGCCAGAGTTGATAGCATCTTGTCACCAAGATGGATTGGGGATATTTAGGACAAGAGCAACTGGAATTCCCAAACGAATCCCTTCTCATGTAAATGAGGTTTGGGGATTCAGCTAGAAAGTGCAGCTTTCTCACTTCCCAGGCCGGTCATCCAGATCTTCCTGCCAAACAGAACTGTCTGTACACATTTGGTCCGGAAATGATAAAGGAGCAGAGGATGTTGGATTGAAATTGAATTGAATCTGGTTGTGTAACACTTCTGCAGAAGGAGGAAACACTCAGGGACGGAGGGATGTTTATGTCTCTGCAATAGAATTTGGAGTTCCTTCTCTTTCCCTTAAGAAAGCTCCTAGTCCCCAAGATCACCAAGTTAGGTCTGAGAGAACACAGAACATACTGTAGAATCATAACCCTGGAAGGGACCTCCGAGGTCTTCTAGTCCTGCTTCAGGCTGGAGACTTTATACAATGACAGGTCAAATGGGGGAATAGCAACAGTTGAGCAGAAGCTGCACTTTTCTGGCCTTCCTGAAATTGATTGAAACAATCAGATTTGCATTATTTCTGTAGGTTTCTGAAAGAGAATCTGGGTGACATGGGATGACCCAGCAGAATCCTACAGCTCTATCATGCAGATACCATTCTAGGTTAAAAAAAAAAAGAGTGAACCTAATGCCTCCTTGACCTTTTGAGACATGGAGATGCCTTTCTTGACAACCCTTTTTTTCTGGGAACTATTTTCAACTTTCCATCGGGCCATCAGTCCCAGATTTCTTAGTAATGCCTCATCTAAGCGTTATCCAAGCTTAGGCATACTTAGCTTTAAGCCTGGAGAAGACTGGCTATTGATTCCTCAAAGAAAGTGCGGTTCTGAATTGATTTGGAACCACAGTACTTTCCAGAATATCTTACTTTCTTCTTTCTTTACTATCTCCAACAATGATAGAAGAATAGTCGTCCAATATTTGAAGGGCTGTCACAAAGAAGAGGGGGACAGCCTATTTTCCAAAGCACCAGAAGAAAAGACAAGAAACAGCGGATGGAAACTAATCAAGGAGAGAAGCAACCTAGAACTAAGGAGAAATTTCCTGACCAGGAGAACAATTAATCAGTGAAATGGCTTGTCTACAGAAGTCGGGGGTGCTCCATCACTGGAGGCTGTCAAAGAGGTTGGACATCCACTTGATCAGGATGATATAAGCAGGGGGTTAGACTAGTAGACCTCCACGGTCCCTTCCAATCTACCCTTCCCTTCTGTTATTCTGCTATGGTACAAACTCTACCCAGTACTGTCCAGTGAGTTTTTGGAATCAGATGGTGGATAGTTGCAGCTTGAGCAGAAAGAGATGACCAGGCCTTTCAACTCTCTGAAGCCCCAATCCATTTTATCTCTAATTTGATAAGAAGGACTTTCAGGACTTTTCAGATCATTGCTTAATGATGTGTAGGTTTGCACAAGAGATTTTATGATCTATTAACAGAACTGCCGAAAGTACTTGTTATTTTGTTATCAGGTTGTAAATTATTATTGGGTGGAAAAGTCATCTTCAGTGGGAGGGTTAAGAAAAAAAAACTGCCTTGAAGTAGGGAAGCCTTTAACTTTAAGCCTCAATTTATTAAAACCAACAGCTCTTAAACATTTGTCTTCTCAAATCCTTCTTGTTTTCTCTGGGCTTAAAAGCTAAGTGAGCTTTTTGTCTTGTCTGTTTTGATTTTTTGGGGGTGGTGGTAGTTGATTGGTTGGTTTTTTTTTAGGACAAATTAAATGCACTGGAAATATAAAGAAATGATACATTTGTTTTTGGAGACTCCAGGAGCTTCTATTAGTTAATCAGGTCAGATTGTAGCCAACGAAACTCCCCAAGAAGCTGAAATATCAGTACCACTTTATAAAGCGCTACTAAGACCACAGTTAGAATGCTGCATCCAGTTCAGGTCACCATATTATACAAAAAGATGTTGAGACTCTGGAAAGAGTACAGAGAAGGGCAACAAAGATGATCAGGGGACTGGAGGCTAAAACATATAAGGAACAGTTGCAGGAATTGGGCATGTCTAGTTTAATAAAAAGAAGGACGAGGGGGGACATGATAGCAGTCTTCCAGTATCTCAGGGGCTGCCCCAAAGAAGAGGGAGTCAACCTATTTTCCAAAGCCCCTGAAGGCAGGACAAGAAGCAACGGATGAAAACTAATCAAGGAGAGAAGCAACCTGGAACTAAGGAGAAATTTCCTGACAGCGAGAACAATTAATTAGTGAAATGGCTTGCTGGTGAAAAACGCACACAGAAATGAAGGATGGAGCAGCTCAGAATTATCCAGAAGCCACCTGGCAGAGCCGGAGAAGATACTGGCCGTGTTCAGAGTTGGAAGACACCCCCCCAAATAAGCCTCTGGGCTGGAGAAAAGCACAGAGTGATGTTTGGCTGGAAGTAGGGGGTTGGCCTGGAAGGTCTCCAAAGTCCCTTCCAGCCCTATGATTCTAGGTTCTAGGTCAGTGGTTGTCAACCTGTGGGTCGGGACCCCATTTGGGGTCGATCGACCATTTCATGGGGGTCGCCAAGCAAGGCTGTCCGCCATTTTTTTTGTCCGCCATTTTTCCCCCTTTTCCGGCGGGTGCCTTACCTCCCTTGAGCTGGGCCAGCTGGTGGTCGGCCTGCTCCGTCTCTGCCGCTTGCCAGCTACACCTCGGCCGGCGCAGGGGGCGGAACCACGCATGCGCGGTGCTCCCGGGCAGGGAAAGTCCTCGACTTACGACCGGTTGGGTAGTCCTCGACTTACGACCGGTTTAGTCCTCGACTTACGACCGGTTTAGTCCTCGACTTACGACCGGTTTAGTCCTCGACTTATGACTGGTTTAATCCTCGACTTACGACCGGTTGGGGTCGCGGCATTAAAAAGGTTGAGAACCACTGTTCTAGGTTCTTTTTTAATAAATAAATAAATAAATAAATCAGAGAAATAGACAAGCACGGGGTGGGAATCTCCCCAGAGGGATTGGGTGAGCCGGAATTGATCAGATCCATCAAAAGGAGGGCATGGACGCACGAATCTACAACAACCTTGCAAGGTAGAGCAAGAGGAAAGGTGGGCGATCCACGCAGAGGTTTTGAGGAGAGAGGTTTGGAGGGACGTCCTCCCAGATGGACGGACACTAAAGCGGACTGGGGGGGGAAGGGGGTTGAAGTAGGCATAGGGGGGCTACGAGGGGGGGACAGAGCCCAGGAGCGGCGCTGGAGCAAGACTGCCTCCCCTCTCTAGAAGAGGAGCGGGTGGGCTGGGAGGGGTTTTATGGAGCGTGAGGACGAAGAAGCGAGTCGAGGGCCTCCGCGCAGCTTGGATCTCCCACCCCTGGTTGGAATGAATGGAGGAGAGGGAGGGAAAGGGGGCTTCTCGGAAAGCCACTGGAGGAAGAAGGGGGCGGGGGGAGAGAAGCAACTCTGAACTTCGCCTTGCCTGTTTCATTTTTTTTTAATTTATTTTTTATTTTTCCAAACTCTCCCCCATATATATACCGTGATATTTATCAGATGTTAACATACATTCTTTTTACATTCTTATATATAAGATACTTTTAATGAAATAAATACATACACATGACTTTTGGTGTTGCTCGCCCATTTCCCCTTTTACTGCATCCCCACTCCTTCTTCTCTACCTTCTTTCTCCCTTCCTTCTCTTTCTTCCCTCCTTCCCTCTTCTTCCTCTCCTCTCCTCTTCTCTTTCACCACTCTCTCCTCCAACCTTCCTACTTCCTTCCCCCCTCCTTTACTCTTTTCTCTCTCCTCTCCTTTTCTTCCCTCTCATCCCTCTTCAGATACAATTCGGGGGTAATGTCCGAGCAACTCCTCTCTCCAAATTTCCCGATCTGTATTATATACAATAAGATTAATTTTCTCTTCCATTCATACTTCTATCTATCTAACCTTCTCGGTATATACGTCTATAAATAGGTATACCTTGCCCGTTTCATTGATGGAGGGTCCACCCAAAGGAGGACGGGGGGCAACCGCGGCCCCTCGCCCGCGCTCTGGCTCCGTCGGGGGGGCGTGCAACCCCCCCTACCCCCCACCCACCCCCCACTCACCGCGTCCAGGCGACCGGCGTCCTCGGGCTGCGACCGCTTTCGCCCCGGCGTCTCCCGGCGCCGCCACAGCCTCTTCCCTGCTGCAACTGGAGCGCCCGAGAGCGAAGCCAGCAGCTGGCTCGGCTCGCCGAACGCGCCGCAGCCAATCCGAGGGCAGAGCTCGCCGCCCCGCTACGGGCCCGGCCAATGGCAGGGGCCGCCCAGGACACACCCCTCCTCCTCCAAGGGAGGGGCGGGGGGGGGACTGACGTCTTCTGCTTTCTCCGCCAGAGGCGTGCGGGACTTCAGCTCCCAGGATTCCCAGCCGGGGAGCCAGAGGTGCGGGGGGCTTGTGCGGGAAGGTGGAAGGCAGGCTGGCTGAGCCTTGGAATTCGCTTGGTTCTGACTTGGGAAAGCCCCCCCCTCTCCTGGAGCAATGCACTCCTCACTCGCTCAGAGGTACCTTTGGCCTTCTGCAGCTCCAGGTGTTAAGGGCTGGTGAGGGGGTGTGTGTGTGTTAAGAGTTGCACTTAAAATCCCAATCTCAAATAATGCCATTGCCACCAAGAGGGCATGCAAGGTCCCTTGGCCTTCTCCAAAGGCCTGAAACCCCTCCCCCACTGCTTGCGGTTGTGAATTTAATTCTTAAAGGATGCTTCCAACAGAGAGGATGTCACATCTGGATTTGGAAGTACGATTGATCCATGAAACGGGGGGGGGGGAGGGGGGAGTTATGCAGCATGAGGACAAAGAAGCTGTTCAGTAAATATGTGGTTACAGCAAGCCACAAATAATCAGAATTTGCATTTTTTTCCCCCCTGTGTTCACGCCTGTTTCCAGCCACCCAGCATCAAAGGGCCAAGATAGAATAGAATAGAACAGAATATGGAGTAGAGTAGAGTAGAGTAGAATAGAAGAGTGGGAAGGGACCTTGGAGGCCTTCTAGTCCAACCCCCTGCTTAGGCAGGAAACCTTATACGTTTCAGACAGATTCCGCTTGCTCTGTTTTTACTTGGGAAACAAAACAGCTCCTACAAAGGTCTCGTAAAATCACCACTTGCCCCCTAAGAGCTTGTCATTTCTCTGCTTTGTCTGCTGATTTTAGAGGGTGTAACTTCAAGCCTTCACATTTGAGGAGCGGGGGTCAGGAATGGAACAGCCCACCTTAACTGTTACATTTATATGCCACCTGTATTTTAGTATACATACTGTTCCCATCTCTTATTTTTTCAACAGCAGCCCATACTGATTAGCGATGGACGTTTCGATCCTAAAACTAAAACTTTGATTTTAAGTAGAGGACTGCCTGTCCTTTCTACTTTGGTTAACTCATTTTGAAATTATTATTATTAGATTTTTATCCTGCCTTTTATTTAAACACACACACACACACACACACACACACACACACACACATCAACTCAAGGTGACAATCCTAAGAGAAAGAGACTGGCCCAAAGTCACCCAGAGGGCTTTTCATTCCCACTTAGACTTCTATACCGCTTCACAGTGCTTTATACCCCTCTCCAAACAGTTTACAATGTCAGCCTATTGACCCAACAATCTGGGTCCTCATTTTACCAACCTTGGAAGGATGGAAGGCTGAATCAACCTTGAGCCGGTCAGGATCGAACTTCTGACTGTGGGCAGAGTCAGCCTGCAATGCTGCATTCTAACCACTGGGAAGGAAGGAAGGAAGGAAGGGCAATAGCAATAGCGCTTAGACCGCTTCAGAGTGCTTTACACCCGTCTCCAAACAGTTTACAGAGTCGGCATATTGACCCCCAACAATCTGGGTCCTCATTTTACCGACCTCAGAAGGATGGAAGGCTGAGTCAACCTTGAGCGGGTCAGGAATGAACTCCTGGCAGTAAGCAGTGAATTAGCCTGCAATCCTGCACTTTAATCACTGCGCCACCAGGGAGGACTAGAACTCAGGATCACCTGCTTTATAGTTCCTTGCTTTAATCCCACCAACAAATGGAGTCTCAGGCGGCAACAAAATCAACGTCTCTCCGGATACCGGGAAGAAACGTCCAAATCCACCCACTTAATCCAGCTCAACTCCAGGGCCTTACTCACCATAGACACAGCTTAACTACAACACACTGAACTACGTTCGCTCTAAGTGTGACGCTGAGTTCACCAACAGGCCTAATTGAGGGTAAACTCAGCCAATGGGATGGCCTTTCAGACAGACATTGTGGGGTTATTTTTAGCATGCAAAGCCATTCGTGAGCCAAGAGGCTGTCAAAACACCTTGCAGAAGAATCAGAGGCTCCATAACTGGTCATTTTCACCATGACCTTTTCACGTAACACATTCCTGCACGGCCTGGTAGTTGCCTTTGAGTAAACAAGGGTGCCCAAGGCAGCCAATCTACCTGCAGGGACCTACCCCATCTTCTCTCTTTCATAGCCCTTCAAGTACAGGCAGCCCTTGACTTACGACTACAATTGAGGTCTGAATTTCTGTTGCTAAGCTATTGAGTTGCACCTGGTTTTTGCCACGGTTGTTAAGGAAATCGCAGCAGTTGTTCATTGAAGCACATAGTTAAGCAAATTTCCCCCCATTGACTTTGCTTGTTTTGGAAGCCAGCTGGGAAGATCACAAATGGCGATCCGTGTGATCCCCAGGATGCTGCAACTGTCATAAACACATGCCAATTGCCACGGGCCTGAATTTGGAACGTCTATGGAGATTCTCAGTCAGCCAGGTCATAGTTATCCCAACGGTCATTTTTCATGAGCATAAGTCCTTCCGTTTCCCACCATCCAGACAGAGCTGAAGAAGCGAAACGTCTTCCAAGAAAAACAAGAAAGTCCAGTTGCCTCGTGGAAAAAAAGCACCGAATTTTGAACACGTGACCATTGGGGGTGGCGGGACTGTCATGGTCATAAGTGTGAAGACTTGTCATAAGTCACTTTTTTCAGTCTGGTTGCAACTTTGAATGGCCGCTAAATGAAGGGTTGGGAAGTCGAGGAGGACCTGAATCTTGTAGTGTGATCTTTGGCATCACAAACATCTTCTGGGGCAGCCAACGTATTCCGATGTCCCTTGCTTGCTTTCTCTTAGGTCAGGGGCAGGCAACCTTGGCTCTTTTATGACTCGTGGACTTCAACTCCAAGAATTCCTGAGCCAGACATGCTGAGGGGAAAGGGAGAGGTTTCCAAGCTGAGCCATGCTGGCTCAGGAATTCTGGGAGTTGAAGTCCACGAGTCATAAAAGAGCCAAGGTTGCCTACCCCTGTCTTAGACGCTGTGTGTGGGGACATAGATTGAAATGTACTTACCTAAGCAAAACTTTTGTAGCTAAAAATTAGCCGGAGATGATTTGGCCAAGTTCAGGTCATAGTGACAGAGAGTTACAAGACTGATTGACTGGGATTTCTACAGACCAACATTTGCAACTGCCGACATACCCAGAGGATGATTTGAGAAAATACCCCCCCCCCTGTTTATGTCTGGGGAGATTCTCAGTCATCCAGGTCATCATGGTTGTCCCAAAGGTGTTTTTTTCTAGAGGCAACTGGACTTTTTTTTTAATTTTCCCTTAAAGATGTTTTGCTTCTCATCCAAGAAACTTCTACAGTTCAGTTTATAAGTTCAGAACTTCAGTTCAGAAATGAAGAAGCTTCTTGGATGAGAAGTGAAATGTCTTCAAGGAAAAACAAAGTCCAGTTGCCTCTTGGAAAAGCAGCTTTGGGACGCCGCCAGTTTATGCTCAGAGCAAACTCAAATTTGCTTCAAGAAATACCTTCAAAATTCTCTAGGAATTCCAGTCTTCAATCTTCCCCCAGTATTATTGAAGCACACAAATATCCACCAAGGACTCTTTGTTATCCATGTTAATAGCTGGCATCTCATCATTTGACTGTGCTAATGTTTAACAATTGACGTTCAATTGGTGACCATAGCAGATTGTGTATTAGGCCTGCCAAAGAAAATGTGAACATTTCCAGATAAAATGTTGGATAGAAACCTCAAAGGGGGGGGGGAAGGAAAATTCAAAGAATTTGCAATAACTGCAAAGCAGTCAGTGGCTTTCAAGTGCTGAATAGATTTCATTTCTCAAATTCTTGAGTTGAAAACACTCTTATGCCATTCTGGAACTGCTTGAACTCCTCCTCGGCCCCATTTTAATATTGAGTAACAGCTTGCTTTTGCTCTTTTGACTGAGCAATTTCCCCCCCCCCTCTAATTCCCCCCTCCTCCCTGTTATTATCTTTATTGTTCTAAAGTCATCCTTCCAATCTCTCTGCTGAGTCATGAAAGCTCAAGGGAGTTGGCATTTTAATTACAGTACACCAAGGCAATCGGAGGCCAACAGGCAGTGGAGCAAAAGCTCTGGCAAAATGGCCTTTTCTGCTAAGATTTTCATGTGTCAAGCTTGAGAGGTACAAAGAGAAAAGGGAAATGGTAAGAAGCCTCTGGCCAGGATCTGGAGAAAAAGACTTGAGCGTTTCTGAAGGATTTGAACCAGCGCACACTGATGGGGGAGAATTAACAGCAGTGAGAAAAATGCAGGAATCGGGTATGTCTAGTCTAGTGAAAAGAAGGACCAGGGGCAAACGCCTGGACTATTGCAATGCTCTCTACATGGGGCTCCCCTTGAGGTGCACCTGGAGGCTCCAGCTAGTTCAGAATGCGGCCGCGCGGGGGGTTTTGGGGGCCTCTAGATACTCCCATGTAACACCTCTCCTGCGCGAGCTGCACTGGCTGCCGGTGGCCTTCCGGGTGCGCTTCAAGGTGTTAGTAACAACTTTTAAAGCGCTCCGTGGCAATGGACCTAGGTATTTGCAAGACCGCCTCCTACCAAANGCTCCCACAGAGAGGGCCTCCTTAGGGTGCCGTCGGCCAGACAATGCCGGCTGGCGACCCCCAGGGGGAGAGCCTTCTCTGTGGCAGCTCCTGCCCTCTGGAATGACCTACCCCCCGACCTATGTACAGTTGCGGACCTGCGCCTCTTCCGCCGAGCCCTGAAATCTCATCTGTTCCATGCGCCCGGCCTGGCGTAGTTTTGATTGGGTTTTGTTAGGGGTTTTATATTTTAGAGCAGGCTTTTATGTAATATTTACTTTTTATTATTGCCTGTTCACCGCCCTGAGTCCCGTAAGGGAGATAGGGCGGTATATAAATTTAAATAAATAATAAATAAACATGACAGCAGTGTTCCAATATTTGAAGGTGCAAAGAAGAGGGAGGTCAACCTATTTTCCAAAGCGCCGGAAGGCAAGACAAGAAGCAATGGATGGAAACTAATCAAGGAGTCAACCAACCTGGAACTAAGGAGAAATTAATTACCTGACAGTGAGAACAATCAACCAATGGAACTGCCTGCCTTCAGAAGTTGTGGATGCTCCATCCCTGGAGGCTTTTAAGAGGAGACTGGGCAGCCATTTGTCTGGAATGAGATAGGGCAGTGATGGCGAACCTTTTAGAGACCGAGTGTCCAAACCGCAACCCAAAACCCACTTATTTTTCACAAAGTGCCAGGGTCGCAATGACAACCTCTTCTTAAATTCTCTGGCCTGGTCTTTGAACTTCTGCAAGCCCTCCTCCACACCACGTTCTCCCTTAGTACAGGTAGTCCTTGACTTACAATCTTTCGTTTAGTGACTGCTTGTAATTACAACGGCACTGATAAAATGACTTATGACTTAAGACGAGACCGCAGCATCCCCACGGTCGCGTATTCAAAATTCGGGTGCTTGGCAACTGGCATGTATCTGTGATGGTTGCAGGGTCCCGGGCCCAGGTAATCGCCATTTGTAACCTTCCCAGCCAGCTTCTGAACAAGCAAAGTCCATGGGGGAAGCCAGATTAGCTTAAAGACTGTGTGATTTGCATAACAACTACGGCCAAAGGTTGTAAATTGGGGTAAACTGACTCACTTAACAACTGTCATGCTTAGTAACAGAAATGTTGGGCTTGAGAGGTGATAAGTTGAGAATTACCTGCATATTCTTTTCTAAACTTGCCTTTCATTTCTCAGCACCCCCCCACTCCTGCCTCTCCCCCCCCCCCCAAAACAGTCAAGATCACAAAGGGCTTTTTTATTGTATGGAGAACTTGCACAGACCTTTAACATGCATCTTACTAATTGGAAATGAGGAGAAACACCTGTCCCTGGACAGGTACTATGGCTAGCCTGTTAGCTTTTGTAGAAGAATTCCACCGAGTTTGGAGGGTGCATTGTGAAGGGGGGGTGGAGGGAGAGACAGAGATGCAGAGCCCGAGATTTGGGGCAGATTTTGAGGGCTCAAACTGATGATACAAACGACTCTGTAGACCAAGGGAGCCAATCTTGTAAAGGATCACAGGTTGCAGACTCACAGCTGCTATAACAGCCCTTCTTCTTCTTGTGCCATATCCATTATCGGACGTTGGCGATCATGTTGGCGATCCTGTTTTTATCAGCAGCCTCATGAAAAAGTGCTGCTGAGTTCTGTCCAAACCAGTCCCTTAGATTTTGAAGCCACGGTGTTCTTCTTCTACCTGGACCTCGATGGTCTTCTTCTTGCTAATATATATTCAAAGTTACATATCACATTCCTTTCTCTCTAACTCGTTTTTCTAGCCATGGTCTAGTATTAAAGTTCCAGGCCAGAAAACAGGAGACCATAATTTCTAGACCAGGGGTAGGCAACCTTGGCTCTTTTATGACTTGTGGACTTCAACTCCCAGAATTCCTGAGCCAGCATAAAAGAGCCAAGGTTGCCTACCCCTGGCTTAGCCCTTCATTCCACCTGGCAATCCTCTTGAACACAATGGGGCAATTGAATGGAAAGAGGATGTCCTGGACTCCAGATTTGGAGCCACAGTAGTTCTTGAAAAAAAGACCTTCCCCCTAAGGAACCACAGAATCATGACAACTGGAGGGGACCTTAGAGGGCATCCAGTCCAACACCCTCAACGCTCGATCAAGGGAAAGAAAAAAAAAGAGATGTACAGAAGGCCTTTACAAGACTTTCCAAATTTAACCAAGCCTCGTTTGCACAGCTCTATTAGCAATTTTATTGAAATTAGATATCATGTCCCTTGTCCTCACAAAGATCAATACTTGGTGTGAGAAAGAGGGAATGATAAGTTCTATTCGATGGTGCACAATTACAAGCAAACAAATACACAGAACTTTTACTGATGAAGGGAAAAATAAGTGGAGAAATGTTAAGATACTGATAAAAAGGTAAAGGTGAACTGTAGAGTCCAGGGGTTACCTGGGTGGAAGTTGTCGGTTTACAGTAGTGGCCAAAATTGTGGAAATCTTTTGGAAAAAGTGTACAGTAGAAATGCTACGTTTGGTTAAGTTTCCACCCATTTCTCTTCTAATTTCTTTATAACTGTAGCCTTGTTCACTTAATAATACTATTTTACATTGCATTCTGGGTGACCAGTCAACTCTTTGCACCATTACTTTAATTTTATTACGTTTTACAAGCTCACTAAATGAAAGAACACAAAAAAACCCAACCAACTTGATAGCGATCCCATAACACACTGACAAATGTCTCCTCTCAGCTTCAATACATGACATCAATAACTGAATCCTACTGTGATCTGATTGGCTCATGGCCAAAACAAGATGACACCTGATTGGCTTCCCAAACACTCATGCTCATTGGCTACAATCAGAATAAGGAAAGCTACCTGAGATCAACCTAAGCAAGTTGTGCTTCCTTTTTCTGGTTATTTGGCTATATCTTTTCATAGAATACAGTACAGATAGTTGAACAAACTTTGTTGCATTACATTCCTGATTAAATTATCTTTCCATTGATATATATAATTTTATGGTACCACTCCCCAAAAAAGTGGTGTTATTAGCCACCAAACCTCAAAAATACACTTTTCCCAAAAGGTTTCCGCAATTTTGGCCACTACTGTATTCAAATACAGTCATCACCAAGTCATAGCGACACCTAGTGGCAAGATCTGTTCATTTCTCTGAGCAGGTTTTTTTTTGCGGCTTCTATACTGTAAAAAATTACAGACTACGGGAAACCATTTGCACTTCAGTTTGAGATGCAGACAACACAGACTCATTCCCAATGGCCTGCACCTGTGTTCAACAGTAAAGGGACACGGGGCAGGAAACATCCTGCAGCCTCAGCGACACTCTAAACGAATGCAAAGGACCAGCTGTCTGCAAGGAGTATAAATCCTTCTACTCCCCATCGTCCAGTCAGAGCTGAAGAAGCTTCTTGGATGAGAAGCGAAACGTCTTCAGAGAAAAACAAGAAAGTCCAGTTGCCTCTTGAAAAAGCACCTTGGAGGCTTCTATACTGTAGTGAAGAAATATTCTAAGGGTAGAGAGATACTGCTGTAAGGACGTTGTTGACAATTTAACCGTCATAAAAATCCCTGGAAGTATTTACTGTACAGATATACTCCGTATGAAAAAATTTAAGAGATGATTAAATATTGTAAGAGCAGGTCATCGCCAATTTTTTCAAGCATCGGTAGGAGTGCTTATATGAGTGCCTCAAAGGTGCTTTTCTTCTTCTATGTGGTATTTTATTTCTTCTATAAATTTGCTTCTATGGATGTTCTTGCCTTAACACTGGAGTTGAGGCTTGGTGATCTGACAGCAGAGAGATTGTGACGAAGAGCCCAGCTGGCCAAGGAATCGTGCTTATTCTAAGCATGTGGCTTATTCTGCTTTTTGCCAGTAAGAAAAGGTTTGAGAATCTGATCTGAGAAACTTAAACTAATCTTACGAAGACCTGGTTCAATCTACAGGAAGACTATCGTAAGTCCAAGGATCTGAACTCTCACGATGTCGAGAAGGCATTTCAGTACAGGAGAGAAACTCAAATCAATCATTTTCAAGGAGGCTCCAGCAGCATAAACTGAACGGCTGAGGTGTCTTCAGCACTAGCAATAACAATATCACTTAGACTTATATACCGCTTCATACTGCTTTGCAACTCTCTCTAAGTAGTTTACAGAGTCTGCCTGTTGCCCCCAACAATCCGGGTCCTCATTTTACCGACCTCGGAAGGATGGAAGGCTGAGTCAACCTTGAGCTGGTCAGGATCGAACTGCTGGCTGTGGGCAGAGTCAGCCTGTAATACTGCATTCTAACCACTGGGAAGGAAGGAAGGAAGGAGGGAAGGAAGGAAGGAAAGAAGGGCAATGGCAATAGCCCTTAGACTTATATACCGCTTCATACTGCTTTACAGCCCCCTCTAAGTGGTTTACAGAGTCCGCTTACTGCCCCCAGCAATCCGGGTCCTCATTTTACCGACCACGAAAGGATAGAAGGCTGAGTCAACCTGGAGCCGGTCAGGATTGAACTCCTGGCTGTGGGCAGAATCAGTCTGCAATGCTGCATTCTAACCACTGCGCCACCAGGGCTGTTAATGTCTTAATAACAAGACAAGCTTATTGAGTCCCGTAAGGGAGATAGGGCAGTATATAAATTTAAATAATAAATAAATAAATAAATTTGGAGACTAAATCCGCTTGACCAGAAACTTGCCAAGAGTAATCCCTGATGGGCTGGGCTAGGTTTGAGTCACATCTGGAAGCCTGAACAGCAACGCCCTCCGAGAATACACTTTTCTGACCTGCCGATCTTTTGCATTCCCACAACGAACACCATTCTATAGCAATCCCATAAAGGCTGATACCTCTTGCAAATCACAACCAACATATTACAGTAATGGCCACGTATATATTTAATCTGTTTTTGACAGGGACCTGAATTCTATCTCCTTCCTTGTTTCATTGAGAAACTCCTTTAGGTCATATACGTCAGCTGACACTGAGAGAAGCCTCTGCGTCCTCCTTCAGTCTCTTGGGGGTTGAGGACGGGATCCACCGGGGATCTTCTGAGCACTAAGCTTCCACAGCTCCTACCAAAGGAAAGATATTCAACAGCCTTTAGGGCTCTCATACATTTCAGGACTCTACCATTATTTATGAGGTTGGGAAAGCAGGAGGAAACTCCCCCCTACTACACTGCCATTTGTTAGGGGGCTGAAGTACAACAGTACCCGTGTCAACGCTGCTAATATTGAATATTCTTGCTTTGACAAAATATGCAGAACTGTCTGGTACTTTTAGAGTTAATTCAGAGGAGAAGGGGAGAGGAGAGAAAAGCGTGGAAGAGAACGGAAGTGAATCTTTGCCCTCCAGGTTAATTGGAAGATGTGAATCAGGACCCCAAAATAGGGGAGGGGAAATGCCTGGAATGTTATGTGCAAAGGAAGGGAAATTCAGATCTTGGCATTCTCCATGCTGTAACACTAATAAAGGCTTTTTAGGTTAAAAAATGCCTGAAAGTTCTTTGAAGTGTTTCATTAATGAGACACATGACAACCCACACAGAACAAGAAATGGTAGACCGGGTTTTGGTGCTGGTGGGGACTAATGGTCCTCGGGCACCTCCTAGCGTGCCTACAGAATATCTGCTTTCTTCTAAAATTAAAAAATAAAGGATTTTGGATACTCAGCACAAAAAAGAAAAGGGAATTAGCAAGGCAGATGAATGGTCAGTTAGGAAAAAGCTGAGGGGAACTCAGAAACAGTAACAGAGTTGGAAGGGACCTTGGAGGTCATCTACTCTAACCCTCTGCTTTCGCAGGAGACCTAGACTATGTCTGATAAATGGTTGTCCAGTCTCTTTTTGAAAGCCTCCAGTGATGGAGCACCCACAACTTCCAAAGGCAATTTGTTCCACTGACTGATTGTTCTCACTGTCAGGAATTTTTTTCTTCGTTCTAGGTTGCTTCTCTCCTTGGTTAGTTTCCATCCGTTGCTTCTTGTGCTGCCTTCTGGTGCTTGTTCTACCATCCTGACTTTCTATCACTTGTATAATTACACCAGAGAAGTAGTTTGCCAACACTGATACCCACCAGTTGTGGAACTCGCTCGTAAACAATATGCTGCGGGAAAGACAGTTCGATAGGCTGAATGCTGTATTTCGTCCTGCCCTCGCTGGTTTTCAGCAGCTCATCCAAAGTACTTCGGAAGTGATTATAGGCTTCACACACAACGTCCATTTGTCTTAAAGTGAAGTTGAACCTGGTCAAACACATCCAACAAAGTGTCTCAGCACAATTTCAAAAGGATATTTTTCTAAATGTGGCTGCATCTTCCCAGCAAAGGGCTGACAGCAAAGGGCTTCAGAAGATGAATCAACCTGACAGCAAATGCTGGTGTTAACCAAGAACCAGCAGATTGCCTGTAACTCAGATAATGCTGCCAAAGGAGAAAATTCTGTCTGGTTAGTGCCTACTGCTGTATGGAACTTTTTCATGTCAACCCCCTAGAACAGTGGTGGCGAACCTATGGCACGGGTGCCAGAGGCGGCACTCAGAGCCCTCTCTGTGGGCACGCGCGCCGTCGCCCCAGTCCTAGGCCTTCAGCTGGCTTTTATAAAACCTTTTCGCTTTAGGCCTCTGCCGCCGTGTGCAAAAAAAAAAGGTTCAATCAATCAATCAATTTCAACTTCTCGCGGGGAAAAAAAAAGAATCTTGCAAAGTTGGAATTGATTGATTGAACTTTTTAGTCCCACCCAGTCTGCTGTTACCACCGCAGCCACGCCCACCCAATAGGCCACACCCACCCAATGGGCCACACCCATCCGGCACTCGATGATGCATAAGTGGGTTTTGGGTTGCAGTTTGGGCACTCGGTCTCTAAAAGGTTCGCCATCACTGCCCTAGAATGAGAACGCTGCCAGTTTTATTCGGCTTCAATAATTAGAACGAGATAAAGGCAAGACAATGGAGTCAAAGGGAAGGAGGAGAAAAAAGTAACTCTTTTTGTAGAATTTACAACATGCTCAGAGTGCAGGAGCAGTCATGCCAGAATACAGATAGTCCTCAGCTTACAACTATTTATTTAGTAACCATTCAAAGCACAGCAACGAAAGAAGTGACGTAGGACTGGTGCTTGCACTAACAATCACCTAAGTCAGAGATCCCCAATCTTTTGGCCACCAGGGACCGGTTCCGTGGAGAGAGGTTTTTGCATGGACTGGAGAGTGTGTGGTTTTGTGTGCTGCCTGCATCCCATGGATGGGGCTGGTTGCTGGCATGCCGCGGCCCGGAACTGGTCCACGGGCCAGGGGTTGGGGACCCCTGACCTAAGTAACCTCAGAGTCCACATGATCAAAATTTTGGTTTTTGGCAACCAGCCTGCACTTAACAATAGTTGTAGCATCCTGGGGGATCATGTGATCACCATTTGTGACCTTCCAAGCCAGCTTCCGTTAAGCGAAGTCAATGAGTTAAAGAGGGATTGTCTTAAGGACTCTGCTTCACTTAACTGTGGCAAAAAATTGCAACACTGGGTGTGATCTTAACAAGCACCTTGTTTAGCAATGCAGATTCTGGTCTCAATTGTGGGTCTAAATTGAGGACTATCTGTACACTAAAGGCCCTTTCTAACTTGGTCTAGAAAATAAAATTGTCTAAAATAACTGGTTGATATTTTTGTACATCGATGGTGCTGGAAACTCAAGGGAAGCAAATATTGCCATAGTTGCAAGCTGTGTTTTTGCTTGGTGTGTGACACACAAGACATCCTGTTTATCTTATGGGGCGCTTTCCACTTAAAACACATCACCAACCTCTTTTCCATAGAGAAGAAGATGGTGCAATCATTCCTCAGGTTGCTAACGATTCGGGACAGCGTTTTGAAAAAAGCATCCGTTAGGTCATCGTCATAAAATACTGCAATATGAAAGATAAAATGGTGAAGGTTTTCAAGGCTACACAGAAGCATTACCTCCCATCTTAAAGCTGATTTATACAATCAATCACTGCATTACAGGATAATACAAGCAGTTAACTTCACATTTTACTAACTGGAACTCCGGGTGAACTGCGGTCGTCAGGAAAAGGACATTTTGCAATTGCAAGAGACGGGCTTGGCAACACTCACACACTGATCTGCAGTGTAGCTACACACTTGGTTTTTTAATTTCCCTGGGAGTCTTTTACTCAGGAAGAGGAGAAGGAAGGGGTGGTGGATACGTTCGCTCTCTCGATGTCTAGGGAGATTTTCAATCGTCCAGGTCATGGTTGTCCCAAAGGTTTTTTTTTTTTTTTTTCCAAAAGGCAACTGGACTTTCTTGATTTTTTTCTTTGAAAATATTTCACTTCTCATCCAAGAAGCTTCTTCAAGTTCCAAACTTCAGTTCAGAACAGAAGAAGCTTCCTGGACGAGAAGCGAAACATTTCAAAGGAAAAAAAAACCCCAAGAAAGTCCAGTTGCCTTTCGGAAAAGCGTCTTTGGGTTTGCGGCTTTGAATTATTTGTAAATAAAGAAATAAAATAAATTTGTTTAATAAACAGAAAGATTCTCAACTCTGCTCCTATTTTCCCCAAGGACTCTTTTATAAGGAGCATTCCAAATGGCAATTAATAATTTCCATTACTGAATAATAAAATCACTCCAGGCAGTGATGTTATCTTCCTAGAACTAATATGAGCCTTTCTCACCACTACATTAAATTTTGGGTTGGTTTTTTTTGGTTTAATTTCAATATTGTTATCTGAAAAGCAGTTCCAGTCACAGATAGTTTACTTACTTTAGAATGGTATCTGCTTTTTCATCGTTTCTCTCATTAGTTTTTTGTGATCACAAAATGGGTTATTGAATTTTTTAAACAATGATTCCACGTTATCTTATTTTACTGCACCAAAAGGAATCAGAAGTCAGAGCTTTTTTTTCCTCCCACCTTTGTCTCTTCTCCCTTTGTCTTTTCCTCCTTTATTTCCCCATTGTTTTGTTTTTTTCTTTGTATTTCTGTATTTTATATTTTGATAAACTAATAAAAATTTTGAAACATTTGAAACACTTCGTTAAAAAAATGTACTGGGCAAGATCTGTTTAACTGCTACATATTTTAATGTTGTATTTTATATTTTAAATTGAATGTTGTACAGTATGCCTCGTTTTAATTGTGCTTTTTGAGATGACTAAACAAACATTTTTTAAAAATATAGGTTCGTATCACAGCTGCACAAATATGTGGGTGTGATTTCGTAGCTATTCCTCCAATAATTCAAATTTCTGAACCAATCTGAAGCACAGAATGAAACTGGGTTTTGTCAAATTGATTGGGAGCCAAGTGTAAGAACTGAAAGGTTTGTGCACATCCTTACCTGAAGGAACCTCACTTCAATCACCTTTCCCTGAATCAACCTGATTCTGACATTCCAATCTCATGAAGACTGATTAGAATAGAATAGAGCTGGAAGGGACCTTGGAGGTCTTCTAGTCCAGCCCCCTGCTCAAGCAGGAGAACCTATACCATCTCAGACAAGTGACTGTCTAGTCTCTTCTTAAAAATCTCTAGTGATGGAGCGCCCACGATTTCTGGTGGCAAGCTGTTCCACTGGTTAATTGTCCTCATTGTCAGGAAGTTTCTCCTTAATTCCAGGTTGCTTCTCTCTTTGGTCAGTTTCCAACCACTGTTTCTCGTCCTTCCATCTGGTGCTTTGGAGAATAATTTGACCCCCTCTTTTTTGTAGCAGCCCCTCAAATACTGAAATACTGCTATCATGTCTCCCATGTTTCTTCTTTTCTTTAGACTAGCCAAACCAAAGTCCTGCAGCCTTTCTTCGTATGTTTTAGTCTCTAGGCCTTTGATCATCTTAGTTGCTCTTCTCTGAATTTTTTCCAAACTCTCAACATCTTTTTTGTGACATGGTGATCAAAATTCACTGCAGTATTCCAGGTGTGGTCTCACTAGGGCCGTGGTGGTGAACCTATGTCACGCGTGCCACAGGTGGCACGCAGAGCCCTCTCTGTGGGCACGCGCACCGTCGCCCCAGTCCTAGGCCTTCAGCTGGGTTTTATAAAACCGTTTCGCTTTAGGCCTCCGCTGCCGTGTGCAAAAAAAAAAGGTTCAATCAATCAGTCAATTTCAACTTCTCGTAGGAAAAAAAAAGATCTTGCAAAGTTGGAATTGATTGATTGAACTTTTTAGTCCCACGCAGTCTGCCGTTACCACGGCAGCCACGCCCACCCAATGGGCCACACCCACCCAATGGGCCACACCCACCCAATGGGCCACGCCCACTCGGCACCCGATGATACATAAGTGGGTTTTGGGTTGCAGTTTGGGCACTCGGTCTCTAAAAGGTTCGCCATCACTGCCCTAGGGTTTTATAAAGCGGTACTAATACTTCATGTGATCTTGATTCTATGCCTCTGTTTATACAACCCATACTCCTGTTTTATAGCCTCAATCCATTCCCAAACCTGTTTCCATACCATCAGCAGCCAGTATCACAGTGGTGAGATCATGCAGGTCAGCAATCTCTTTTTCGGACCAGCTGAAGCAATCCTCAGGATCTACAGCAAAACGAAAAAATACACATACAAATACTTATTTACTGCATATCTCAAATTTTCCACGGGGATCTGAGAACTGAGTCAGGTTCTACCTGCAGGCCTACAATGTAAATTCCATGCTGTGCAAGGAAAAAGGCATTGATAGGAAGAAAACATCTAGGCAGCTACATTTTGGGGTTATTTTATGCCTTGATATACACATGTAGTCCTCAGCTTACGACTACAATTGAGCCCAAAGCTTCTGTCACTAAGCAAGGCATTTGTTAAGTGAATTTTGCCCCATTGTACTGTCTTTTTTTTGCCATGGTTGCTAAGCGAATAACAGCAGTTGTTAAGCGAATCACATGGTCATTAAACGAATCTGGCTTCCCGCCCATTGACTTGCTTATGGGAAGTCACAAATGGTGATCGCATGATCCTGGGACACGGCAACGGTTATAAACACAGGTCAGTTGCCAAGCACCCAAATTTTGATCACCTGACCATGGGGAAGCTGCAAAAGGTTATAAGTGGAGAAAAATGGTGACGAGTCACTTTTCGTCATCTCAGATAAAATCCTGAATTTTAAATTAGAGATTGGAAAGGAAACATCAAACCAGCTATAGAGAAGGCTTACGTACCAGTGCAGAAATCGTCTTGCTGCCAATCCAGCTTTTTAACTCTAATTTCACTTCCTAAAAAAATCCGCAAAATAATAAGTGGCAAGAAAGGAAGACTATTAGGATACAAGCAGTGGTGGGATTCAAATACCTTAACATCTGGTTCTCTGCGTGGATGCAGGCCTGGGCCGAGGCCTAGAATGGACTTCTGGAAGTGACATCAGTGCACTTCCTGTTCTTCCTCCCAAGCTGTTCTAAGCTTGGGAGTCCTCCTCCAGACCTCCGAGGTCTAGAACAGACTTCCGGAAGCGACATCAACACACTTCCAGCGGGCCGTTCTAGGCCTGGGAGGCCTCCATCAGGCCTAGAACGGACTTCCAGAAGTGACATCAACGCACTTCCGGTGGCCGTTCTAGGCCTGGGAGATCTCCTCCAGGCCTCCGAGGCCTAGAACGGACTTCCAGAAGCAGCATGGGTTCAGCCAGTTCTCCGAACTTAACAAAATTTAGCTACCGGTTCTACCGAACCGGCACGAACCGGCTGAATCCCACCACTGGATACAAGCAATTCATAAAATAAACAAGAATATAGTGGCAATGCCGTTGCGATGTGTCTTGGGTTAATGTCATGGTTCCGATAGTTGAAGCCAATTAAAAGAACTTCAAGGCAAAGATTTCTTCCTTAAAGAACATTTTATTCAGGAAACAAAGTATCGGCACTTACATGGTTGAACCCAAGACTAAAGTTTCCTCCCTGATACAATGTAACAAGTTTCAATTCCCACCCATAAAGGCTGTCATAAATCACATTCACCAATTAATCTAAAACACGGGCTCTCCTTCCCACTTTACAGCCTGCCAAAACTTTATCTAGAATTGACCTTGAAGCGCACTCAGCTGCAATTGTTTAGACCAGGAGTAGGCAACCTTGGCTCTTTTATGACTCGTGGACTTCAACTCCCAGAATTCCTGAGCCAGCCACCACTTTTGCAGATTATGTACTAGTTAGAGGAATGCAGTGTATTTTTCTTCAATCAAGAGGAGAAGAAAACCTAGTACACAAATACTCTTTTACATATCCATTGGAACCATGAGAATTGAAGGATAGACAGGATAGACTAATAATTTTTTTGTTCAAAATTTCTTGTTCTTCTATAGAACTTCTTATATCCAAATTAAACTGATAAAACATATTAGCCACTTGTCCAGAGGCAGCACTCAAGATTATAAGTCAAAAAATATACCGGGAGCAAGTATATGAAGTACATGCAGTAGTACCCTGGTATTCAACTGCTTTGAAACTCATCGAATTTGGTACTCAATGCATTTTGACAGGAAAGATTTTATCCCAGTACTCATCGTTTGTTCGGTACTTGACGCACAAGCCAGAACATGTTGTTGTCGGCTGCCTTGTGCCTCGTTATATTATTCCTTATGGGAAAAATCTGTTGGGTACTCATCGCACGTCCCGGAACCAATCAAACATAACCACTGTACCACTCAATGCATCTCAAATTTGATGTTTGTTTTAGTTGCTGAACATGAAACAATTTTGAAAGCACATTTCAACACAATCTCACGCGGATTTGTTCAGCGTCAGTCCCCCCCACACTTATATTCAATGGAACTTACTCATCTTTTACCTGTTGGCTCAGTGATGTGCTTGTTTAAGGCTACATTTCGTTCACACATGCTCAGTAGGTCTTCACCAACGTCTTTAAAAACAAAAAAGAGGAGAGATGTCAGAATCCCAAAGAGCCAGTTTGGCGAAGGTGCTGGCCTAGAAGCCAGGAGACGGTGAGTTTTAATCCCGCCTTAGGCATAAAAACCAGCTGGATGACTTTTATTTATTATTATAAATAAAATAAATAATTAAATTAAATATGGGGCGGGAAGAGGAGTACCCTGAGTCCCGCCGATTGTCGGAGTATTTTTGATGTTATGTTTATGTTATTAATTTTCGGCTTAATTTTTCTTTATAAATTTGTCCGGCTAGTAATTTTAACAGGAATTTTTAGGGGATTTTTTGGGGCGATTTTAAGGGATCCGCAGACTTTGGGCCAATCACCAGGAGACGGTGAATTCTAATCCCGCCTGAGGCATGAAAGCTGGTTGGGTGACTTTGGGCCAGTCCCTCTCTCAACCCAACTCACCTCACAGGGTTGTTGTTTTGGTGAAAATAAAGAGACAGGGGTATTATGTACGTTTGCCATCTTGAGTTCAATAAATAAGAGGCAGGATAAATATCTAGTAGTTTCATGCCGAGTTAACTCACAAGTCCTCAACCTACGGCCACAACTGGAACTTCCACAGCTAAGCAATGTGGCCATTTAGTGAGTCAGGCCTGATTTTACGACCTTTTCGTTGGGGTCATTAAGCAAATCCGTTTCCCCCAATTGCCTTTGCTCGCTAGAAGCGGGCTAGGAAGCTTGCAAACGGCGGTAACGTGACCCTGTGCAAGTGTCACAAATACACGCCGATTGCCAAGTATCCAAATAGTGACACTGTAACAGCAAGGATGCTGTGACAGTCCTAAGTCTTTTTTTTTTTTTAGCACCGTTGTGGTCACTAAATAAATGGCTGTAAGTCGGAGACAGTAGGCATTTTGAAAACATGAAATGTTGTTTTTAAATATCCCAATATTATGATTTCCAAACCACCCAAAGAGTTGAACTAAAGAGATACCTGTGGAATAAATGGTCTTGGCAGCTTTTGCCATAATGATGCTGACAAACCCGATTCCTGCCCCAAGCTCCAGCACGGTGCAACCCTTGAACAGATCTTGCTTCGAGAGGATGTAATCAGCAAGCAGGAAAGCTCCTCGCCAGACCTTCGAAACCAGGAAGAGTGATTATACAGTGGTGGCCAAAACTGTGGAAACCTTTTGGGAAAAGTGTACAGTAGAAATGCCACCTTTGGTTAAATTTCCACCAATTTTTCTTCTAATTTCTTTATAACTGTAGCCCTTGATCACTTAATAATACTATTTTACATCAGTTTCTGGGCAACCGGTCAACTCTTTGCACCGTTACTTTAATTTTATTACGTTTTACAAGCTCACTCAATGAAAGAACACAAAAAAAACCCCAACCAACTTGATAGCGATCCCATAACACACTGACAAATGTCCTCCTCTCAGCTTCAATACATGACATCAATAACTGAATCCTACTGTGATCTGATTGGCTCATTGCCAAAACAAGATGACACCCAATTGGCTCTCTAAACACTCATGCTCATTGGCTACAATCAGATGAAGGAAAGCTACCTGATATCAACCTCAGCAAGTTGTGCTTCCTTTTTCTGATTATTTGGCTATAACTTTTCATAGAATACAATACAGATAACTGAACAAACTTTGTTGCATTACATTCTTGATTAAATTATCTTTCCATTGATATATAATTTTATGGTACTACTCCCCCCAAAAAAGTGGTGTTATTAGCCATCAAACTTCAAAAATACACTTTTCCCAAAAGGTTTCCACAATTTTGGCCACTACTGTATGAGGTGCAGACTTAAAAGGATGGGAAATGGACAGCAAACCTGCTTCCTACCTGCTTCCCAACATCTTCTAAAGGTGTCGCCATGGTGTGCTCTGGAACAGCAAAACAGACGAAGAATCTTTTTCATTATGCCAAATTCATTATTGCCCCCTAAAACGTATTCTTCTCAAAACTGCTTTTGCCCTAAAGCTCAAAAAATATGAACATGAAAAGACAGGAGTGGGAAATACCGTATTTTTCGCTCTATAAGACGCACTTTCCCCCCCCCAAAAGATGTGGGAAAATGTCTGTGCGTCTTATGGAGCGAATGCCGCCTCCTGACCGCGCCGCCGCCGCCGCCTCCC